>NW_028225184.1:22718743-22751243 GCF_052327205.1 Somniosus microcephalus
TTGGAGGAGTTTCTGGGTTCATTTCTTCATCAAACCACCTGCCGAGTGATTGACTGGGTGAAGGAAAATATTGAAGACCAGATTGCAAACACATCGAGTGAAACTGGTAAAAGGACCCTCCTGAACACATTCCACTATCTGTTTGAATCTCAGAATACAGCACTGGCTCAGACCACAGTGGGATCTGTGAAGACAATTAGATTTAGCGGATTGCGACTCACCCCGATTGACTGTGCAGTCCTGTCTCATGTCATTGGGCTCTGTGATACAATTAAAAAGCTCGATCTCGGATATTGTTACCTTCAGTGTGAAGGACTCCAACGGCTGGGACCCGTACTGCACAAATGCCGGGAGTTGAGGTAACTGTTTATTTGCCTCTAACTGTTGGGCGAATTGTAGAACAGTTAGGGATTGTTTTGTTGCTCCATAATGAACGGAAACAAACAGTTCAGTAAAACCAGAGAGAAGTAGATACAACACAAATATGATCAATTATATAAGAGGATCGGTCAATAATTCCCTAAGGACTGGAGAATCTAAAATGCATCCTTGTGAACAAATAGGGATTTTACAACCTTTATCGGATCAGCAAATACAGGTCACTGAGAGTCTGATAATTTACTTACAGTAAATCAGATTTATTGCTATTTTTCACTACCTAAGATACCTCCATTGTAGAGGCTGCTAATTGCAGCAGTCCATTAGTCAGAGCATCACACGCTCATCCCAAGTTGTAGGGGTCAGTGACAGTCACCGGAATGTCAACGTGTGTAGGAAAGGGGAGCAGAAACACCAAACATTGAGTAAGAAAGAGCAAAGCACAGCTTTTGGGCAGTGACCCGCCAGTGGGCGAGCGGAGCGTTCCCCGAAGGACGTCAGTATGTTATCTTAACTCATCAATGAAACCGCCCTTAACACTCGCCAAGTTATTCACCTTCTCTTCACCCAGCTGGCAGCACTCGCACCTTTGAGTCAGAGGGTCGTGGATTCTGGCCGCACGCTTCGAATCCAGGCCAAAGCTTCAGTGACGTTTGGGAGCTAAATTCTGTTAAAAAGGTTCCAATCTAACAGGTTGTGGGGTATGAGTCCCGGAGTAAAGACACACACCGGCCAGCTTTGGGGCCTCGCAGACAGCGGGTGGCTCCTGGGGAAACCGGGGACAGTGAACCCGGGAATTCCCCATAATCCGCGCCCTATGTGTGAGGTCCCGCATCGGAAGGGAACTTACAAAAATTCCCCAGAAACTGTCGGGCCAGTGACACCTGAAATAAATGCAGAGCCAGTTTAATGGGAAATAAAGTGAGAGACTCCCCTCCCCTATAAACTAGGAGCACAACGACATTTAAAACTTGTAACGGGACAGAAAAAACTCTCCTTGTTACATAAAATCCTGGGGGACATTACAGCAGCAGTTAGCAATGTTTGACAATATAACTCACCCCGAGATATTATACAGATTAATATAATGCACAGAGTATAAAGTAAAGGGATTCATGTAATAGAATCATAGAGTCATAGAAAGTTACAGCACAGAAGGAGGCCATTTCAGCCCATCGTGTCCACGCCGGCCAAAAAATAGCTATCCAGCCTAATCCCAATTCCCAGCTCTTGCTCCGTTACCCTGCAGGTTAGAGCATGCAAAGTGCACAACCAAGTAGGTTATAAATGTGGTTAGGGTTCCTGCCTAGTCCAGCTTTTCAGGCAGTGAGTTCCAGACCCCCACAGCTCTCTGGGTGAAGACATTTCCCCTCACATCCCCTGTAAACCTTCCAAACATTACTTAAAATCTGGGCCCCTTGGATTTTGACCTGCTAAGGGAAATAGGTCATTTCAATCCACTTTATCTATGCTATCATAATTTTGTACACCACAATAAGGTCTCCAGTCAGTCTCCTCTGTTCCAAGTAATACAGACGCAGCCTATCCAGTCTTTCCTCATAGCTAAGATGCTCCATTCCCGGCAACACCCTTGTAAATCTCCTCTGTACCCTCTAGTGCAATCACATCTTTCCTGTAATGTGGTGACCAGAACTGCACGCATTACTCTAGCTGAGGCCTAACTAGTGTCATATACAGTTGAAGCATAGCCCCCTGCTCTTGTATTCTATGCCACTACTAATAAAGACACGCATTCCATATGTCTCCTGAACCACCTTATCTACTTGGCCGGCTAACTTCAGGGAACTGTGGACATGCAATCCAAGGACCCTTTGTTCCTCTACAATACTCAGTGTCCTACCATTTAATGTGTATTCCCTGTCCTTGTTAGCCCTCCCTAAATGCATTAATTCACACTTCTCCGGATTGAATTCCATGTGACACTGTTCTGCCCACCTGACCAATGTATTTATATCTTCCTGCAGTCTACAGCTTCCATCTTCAGTATCAACCACACAGCCGATTTTAGTATCATCTGCAAACTTCTTAATCATACCCATTATATTCAAGTGAAGATCGTTGATATATACCACAAAAAGCCAGAGAGCCCGTACTGAGCCCTGCGGAACCCCACTGGAAACAGCCTTCCAATCACAAAAACACTCATCAACCATTACCCTCTGCTTTCTGTCTCCGAGCCAGTTTTGAATCCAAATTGACACTTTGTGCTATATCCCATGGGCCTTCAACTTCGTGACCAGTCTGCCATGTGGATCCTTAACAAAAACCTTGCCAAAATCCATATATTCTACATCAAACGCACTACCCTCATCTACCCTCCTTGTTACCTCCTCAAAAATTCACCCTGTATAATTTATTTCCGCGAAAATCGCCCCAATCCCATTAAATCCGTCAGTTAAAGAACAGCAGAAATGAGACTAGTTTCTCCAACTTGACGGGGCCGGTCACCGAGCTCAAGGAGGTTAATCATCAGGAAATGAAACCTGGCTGAGGGACATTTAAGGGCTTCACACAGACAGCACTTTATTTAAAAAATGCATTTACTGACCGTCCCTGATTATATGGGGAGTTGGACAGAGTGTTATTCATTGCCAGTGACAGAAAAATCTGGTTTTAAACTTCCTGAAGTTTACTTTCTGTTTCCTGTAATATCCAAAAGAGAAAAAAACTTATAAATGAACCGGGGCTTGATTCAGTTTATTTCTCTCACTCTCTGTCGGTTTGTGTTTAGACTGAGTTTCAACACAGTGGGAGATTCAGGAGTGAAACTATTGTCTACGGCTCTGAGTAACCCGAACTGTAAAATACAGGAACTGTGGTAAGTACCAGGCTGTGTGAGATTTGTTATAACTGGGTGTCTGACACTGTACATTATTATGAATATCCATAATAGTGTTATTAGGAAACAATGGGGAAGTACACTTGCCATGAATCTTATCATTCATGGAGAAATGACTCATGAAATAACACTGTGCGGCCAGATGGTGGCGCCGTCCAAGGAGTATAAGTATCGGGCGTGGGCCCAGCTTGCTCAGGACGTTTTTGTAACCAGGAACTAGTGATGGAACTAGAATCTCACGGTTGTGAAACAGTTGATTAAAGTCTTGATTTATACCCAAACCAAGTGCTCAGTAGTCTTTTTACATCAACACTAATTCGATGTATTACTCTCTTTGACGCCCAGGCTGGATGATGTCGGTCTCACAGCTTCTTGTGCCGCGGACCTCGCCTCCATTATCAATACAACCTGCTCACTGACGGTTCTGTCCTTACGTTCTAATAAACTGGGCGATTCAGGAGTGAAACTACTGTCTGGGGCTCTGATGAACCCGGACTGTAAAATACAGGAACTGGAGTAAGTAGCAGACTATGTGAGATTGTGTTTATGATAACTGGATTTCTGACACTGTACATTATTATTACTATCAGTCATTGTGTTATTAATAAACTCTGGAGGTTTACTTTGATTCTTTTTATATCTCTCTCTCTGATCCCAGTCTGGATAATAATGGGTTTACAGATTCTTGTACCGAAGATCTCGTTTCCGCTCTCAGTACAATTCAGTCACTGGCGATTCTGTGCCTGGGATCAAACTCCTTCACAGACCGATCTGTCGCCACTCTCCGCCACCTCATACTGAACTGCGGGAGCCTGGAGAAGATCTGGTGAGTGTTTGTGTTCATGTTTCAGATGGTAGGTAAAATATAAATGGGATTCCATCACCTTTACGGGTAATATTTCCCTGTATTTATTATTAAATAATAACACCAGTCACCCTGCTATTTACACTGTTGTGGAAACTGGTTAATCCCTGTTTAATCTTTAATATGTTTCAGGCTGAGAGATAATCATTTCAGTTCCAATGGAAAGAAACAGCTGGAGTTGCTGCAGGGAACAAGACGTGGACTGAGTGTGGATGTGTGAACATTTCAATTGATGAACATCACTGGACTCATTATATGACCATTTCTGCCCGATATTCTGCCCCTCCTCTTTAAGCGGCCGCGCTCCAGGTTTAAATCCTATCAGCCCCTTTAAGGGTTTCCAGCTCGAGCTGAGCGGGCATCATCTCCCATTTTTAAGTCAGAGCCCCAGCCACAGGGACACGAGACTCAGCCGCCCAGCCCCACATTGCTGCTTCTGCAGGACATCCGAGGCTGAATGTTCCCCAATGGGGCACTGGGGAAATGTACAGACAGGAAGGGCCCAGAGTGGGGCTCAGTCTGGGCTGCAGTGGGACGCTGACGGTTGCAATCGGTATTCCTGGGTTTGGGGTAACATTACCCAGGGTCCGCGGTCATTATCAGTCCCCAGTGCCTTGCTGGGAAGTGAACCTGTGCGGGTTCACACCTGATCCGCTAAAGCCACTTTATCGCCCCGCTAAGAAAGTGGAAATGATCCCCTGGAGAGTGGGAATCGGAACTTCGAGGAAAAGGACAGGACGGGGGAATCGTTGGAACTGGGATCAGGCTGAATGAAGAGTAACCAATGGATCAGAGGGGCTGATGAGATGGGCAGCGGGAAGAGCAGAACAAATCAAGAGACTAAGTGTAGAAATTAAATACATATGAATTAATAAAATATGTATCAGATTTTGTGTAACTATATATCGATTGAGGAAACGGCAAAACAAAATAAAGGACACCTTTGCTGAAGGAGACCTTGGTTTAAATATCAACGGGCATTGGTTAAAGGTCTTAAAGGCTATTTGTTCAAACTTAAATTATCAATGCAACAATGAACTTGAAAACTGAAAGTGAGATGTCAAGGTAATACTGACGAAATCCAGATGCAAGATAATGTACCAGGTCTCGCCCGCATCCGGTGAAGTATCTGAAAGTTATGAACATTGCCCTTGCATTTCCCGCGGGTTTTCGTCCATTACTGTCAATGGGATGAAAGTCTGGGCAATGTTGCCGCAATTTTCCCGCAGACCGCCCACTGTGAGTGTGCAACTCCGGCATTGGCAAGGCATCCAGGAAATCCCAGCCCTAGTGTAGAAGGGGGGCAAGTTAGTAAGGAAGTGAGTGAGAGAGTAATCGAAATTCCTTTCAGAGAGACAGGGACAAAGGGAGAGAGAGGGCTATAGAGAGAGAGGTATCGATTATTCACCAATACCCTTCAGAACGTTCAAGAATCTGCTTCCAGCACCCTTTCATGCAGTGCATTTCAGATCAGAACAACTCACTGCGTAAAGTAATTATTCTCATTTGGTTACATACCCTCTGCCAGTGGAAACACTTTCCCCTGTTTTACTCTAACAAAACTCCCCTTTTAACTTTTAACATTTCTGTTAAATATCCCTTTGACCAGCTGTGTTCTAAGGAGAACAATCTTCGTTTCTCCAATCTCTCCACATAACTGAAGTCCATCATCCGCTTTAACTTTACTCTGCAACTTCTCTCAGGCCCATTAAAATGTAACATTTAGTTTATATTGGATCATTATTTCTACCAACATAAATCACTTCACACGTCTTTGCATTAGATTTCATTTGCCACTTGTATGCCCATTTTTCAAGTCTGTCTATATCCTCTTGAACCGATTACTATCCTCCACAATGTTCAAACAATTTCGAGTATCATTTAATTCGCAAACCTTGAAATTATGTTTCAAGACCGAACCCTGTGGAACGGCTGCACACTTCCCTTTCGTCTCAAAAACAGCCATTGACCAGTGCCGTATGCTTGCTGTCCTTTAGCCAATTTCGTATCCATGAAGTCGCTGCTGCTTTAATCCAATGAGCTTCAATTTTGCTATCAAGTTTAAATTTTTATCAAACAATTCATGGAACTCCACATAGAAAACATCAACCCTACCACCCTCATCCACCCTCTCTGATACTTCATCAAGAAACTCAAGAAAGTTATTAGAACACGAATTTCCATCAACAAATCCGTGCTGGGTTTAATTTATTAGTGCCTTTTTTCCAAGTGAAAATTAATTTTGGTATGGTTTTTTGTCCATAAATGTTGCCCGAACAGCGACGTCGAATGAATCTTTTGTAGTCGTCGAGTTTAGCCCTCTCCATTTTTTGAAGAGGCGTGTAGCATTTGCAGTCTCCCAGTCATTTGGCACCGCTCCCATATGTAAGGAGAATTGGAAGATTGTGTCCAGTATTTCCGCAATTTTCTCCTCACTTCCCTTAGCAACCAAAGATGCTTCCCATCCGGTCTGGGTGACGTTTCTACATTTTACAGCCCAACTTTTAAGTACCTCCTTTTTCATTTTTATCCTATCCAGTTTATTTACTATCTCCTCCTTTCCAGTTACATTGGCAGTATCCTGTCTTTACTGAGCACAGATGCAAAAGACACACTTAGTACCTCAGCCGTGCCCTCTGTTTCCACAAAACGAACCCTAATTGGGCCAGATCAGACTTTGACTCTTTGTTTTAGTTAGTTATATGTTTATAAAATACTTTTGTGTTCCCTTTCAGGAACCAATCTGGTCTCTTTGCCTTTTATTTATTTTATCTTGTTCCCTCTGTGCTTCCTGTATTACATTTAGTTTTGCACTGATATATGAAACAGACTTGAATCATTAGCTTCCTTTTTCTGTTTCCTTGTTATGTCTGTATCTTTAGTCATCCAATGAGCTGTATTTATGGATATCCTTCATTTCCCCCTCATGGAAATGTGTCTAGTCTATACCTGTACTATCACCTCTTTAAAGGCCTCTCATTGCTCATCGACTGCTTTATCTGCTATTTTTTATTCCAATCCATTTGGGCCAAATTCTTTTAGAACCCTCCTCCATTTGTGTATGTTCACATTAGACTTTACCTTCTCCTTTTCCATAATTACACGAATCCTAATGATAATGTTTATCACTTTCCCAAATGATCTCACGCTGAAACATGCTTCACTTGCCGCACTTCATTCTCAAGGACTAGATACAGCTCTGCTTCCTCTCTCAATTGGCAGGAAATATATTGATAAAGAAGTTTCTTTCGTACACATTTCCTTAAGCCCTCCATTTCTTAGACCTTTACAGTGTTATTTTCTCAGTCTATATTAGCTCATTTAAATCCCTTTTTGGCACTGGTCTATAGCCCTTGCATCTCTTTGCAATGTGCCTGCAAGTTTCTCCTCTAGTCCCTTCCCACTATTTTTTCGGCGATAGTATACTACCAGAAACGTGATAGCTCTTCTATTATTCCTTAATTCTAACCTAAAAGTTTCTGTCTTTGAAGCCTCAAGCACAATATCGCTTTCAAGGGCTGTAACAGTATATTTGATCAAGACTGGCACCCCATCCTTTTTCCTTCCCTATATTTCCTGAATACATTGATCCAGGAATATTACGTCCCCAATCCTACAATTGTTTGAGCAACGTCTCCATTACTGCCACTATATCATAATCCCGTGTGAATATTTGTGTCTGCAGCTCACCAACATTATTCATCACGATCCATTCCTTTGAGCACATGCGCTAGAAACCCATCTCAGTCTGCGTCACATTTTCCCCCTCTGATCCATCATATTTCTGAGCTAATCTCTACTTGAATACTCTTCATCTTTCCTAGTCCTCCGAAGCTTGCATATCCTCTCTATTGTTTCACACTGGTGCCCCTCCCACTGCCAAAATAGTTCAAATACTCCTCCCCCAGCACTAGGTAACCTTCCTGCCAGGGCATTTGTCCAAACCCTCATGTGGTGCAGCCTATCCATCTTGCACAAGTCCCCCTGAACCCAAAACCGCTCTCAACGCCCCAGGAATCTGAAGCCCTCCCTCCTGTACAATTTCTTCAGCTAAGTCGTAATCTGCCTTATTTTACTGCTCCTATACTCACAAGCACGTGGCACTGACAGTAATTTAGAGATTACTGCCTTTGACCTACTGCTCTTTAACATTCTTTCTAGCTCCAGAAGCTCTCTCCCACGGACCTGAACAGTTTTCCTACCTCTGGCATTGGTTCCAACATGGACCACGACATCTGGCTGTTCCTCTCACCCCGCAAAATGTTCTGCATTTGTTACATTATGTCTTCACACTGGCACCAGCGAGGCAACACACCTTGCGATACTTATATTGCCGGATGCTGAAACACCTTTTTAACCCACTGTCTGTCTAATCCCCTATGACAATTGCATTTCTGCACTTTGCTGTAGCTCTCTGTACAGTCATTTATTCCATGTTACAGTGGATGTGCCCTGGACTACACTCACCCTCACTGGGAGTTAAAACAGAAAACAGAGTTAACAGTGACACACTCCCGGAGAATTACTGCAATGCCTGCCACTTCCGATCCTGCCAGATGTTCACCCACCTACTGTCCTCCTGAACTGTCTCTGGCTGTGCGGTGACCACCACCTGAAGCACGTGATCAGGTAATACTCAGCTTCCCGTATGCCCTACGGCAACTCCAGCCAGAGCCTGGGTTCGAGCAGCTGGAGGCACTTCTTGCACACGTGGTTATCCATAACACAGAAAATATCCTGGAGATCCCACATGGCACAAGTATTGCATGTTAAAGCTCTCAGCTAACGATTACCTTACATAAAAGTCTGTGCGATATATATAGATTCCTATCCCCTGACCTCCTATTTGTTTTTTTATACAATATGTGCACCACATTTTTATTTAATGCAATTTGGATATCTTTATTGTTGATCTTCTCTACTTAGTTCATTTAGATTTTATCTCCTTAGATCTAATTAATTACACTGATTATGTATTTATATATTTGCTATAGTCCCATGGTTTTAATTAATTTGCACCTCCTTCTCTCGCTGCACCAAATTCACACTCTCACCAAATTTCTATTATAAAATGGTCCCTTGTTTGCAAATCACTGCGTCAAGGAGATTCATCCAGCTCTGTCCTTAACAAGCTTTGCCCAAGTTCTGCTTTTGCAGATATCCCTCTAATATATGCCTCTTAGAAAACCACCAGTTACAACTGGTCAGTGAAATACCAGCCACAGTAATTAACATCTAGTGAGGGATCCACTTGCAGCTGATTGACTGTTAACTGTCACTGACATGTCGTTTTTTAGATATGGAAAAATAAGTTAAATTTCAGTTTAGTCGCCTTTTTCCTGGTTCTTCACAATCTGATAAACTTGAATACTCTCTCAAAAAGTACTTTATCCAACCATTAGATTATTTAATAGGCCTCTATCAGGTCATGTGTAAGTTTACCTTGCTCTAATGTCAATAGACCAAGGTCCCTCAGCCTCTGAGGTTCTTTAAACTAGCGATCATTTTTGAAGCTCTCCTCTGGCCCATTTCGATGGCCATTATATCACTACTATGTGGGGAGACCAATACTGGGCACAGTACTCTCGATGTGGTCTCACCAGCGACCTTTATAATGGTGTTCTTCGATTTGTGCTAAATCGCTCTGTTAATACAATACAATAACTTGTTAGCTTTAGTTGTGCTTTCGCTACATTGGTCATGAAAATTGAATGATGCATGCAAAATAAATGAAGATCCCTTTCTCTGTCGACCTCTTTCAGCATTGTTCCTTGAAAGTGATACGTGCATTCTGTGATGGCCCTGCCCACATGCAGCGCAGTATACTTACCGAAATTAAATGGCATTCGGCACTGTGTGGCTCACTCCCCTAGCACATCTAAATATATTTGCGTTTGACTGCACTTCTCTACCGTCATAACGCTTGCAAATATGTTGAGTATTCAATATTCCTACTGCTAGACTGGGAGTTACATTGGTGAGCACCTCACCACTAACCGTGGGAAACTGCTGCCATCCTTTGCCCTTTCTCTCCCATATCTCCTCGCTTCCATTGTTGACGTTCCCCTGGCTCCATTAGTTGGCACTTTATAGACCTAACCATAAGTTAACTGCAAGTAAACTGCTGTGTTACACAGCCATTACCCACCCCCCAGCCCTATGCCTGCTCTCTGTTTATCTCATTGAGCTGCTAATCTCTTCCCAAATTTGTGTTCTGAATTTCTGGACTGGAACTACACTGGACTAGACCATCAGACTCATCCAGGGCAGCCTTGAGGAAGAGTGCATTAGGAACGGGTTCCTTGAGCAGTATGTTATTGAATCAACCAGGGGGCAGGCAATTTTAGATCTGGTCCTGTGTAATGAGACAGGATTAATAAAAAATGTCCGAGTAAAGAATCCCCTTGGAATGAGTGATCATAACATGGTTGAATTCCAAATTCAGTTGGAGGGTGAGAGAGTTGGATCTCACATCAGCGTACTAAGCTTAAATAATGGAGACTATGAAGGTATGAGAGCAGAGTTGACTAAAGTGGACTGGGAAAACAGATTAATGTGTAAGATGGTACATGAGCAGTGGTGTACATTCAAGTAGATATTTCACAACTTTCAAGCAAAATATATTCCACTGAGAAAATAGGGGTGTAAAGGAAAAGACAGCCATCCGCGGCTAAGTAAAGTAATAAAGAATAGTATCCGACTGAAAACAAGGGCATATAAAGTAGCCAAATCTAGTGGGAAGATAGAAGATTGGGAAGCATTTCAAAGCCAGCAAAGAATAACTAAAAGTTTAATTAAGAGAGGGAAGATAGATTATGAAAGTAAATTGGCAAAAAATATAAAACAGATAGCAAGAGTTTCTACAGTTATGTAAAAAGAAAAAGGGTGGCTAAAGTGAATTTGGTCCCTTAGAGGACGAGACCGGGAAATTAGTGGTGGGGAACATGGAGATGGCAAAAACGCTGATTTTTTTTTTTAAATCAGTCTTTACAGTAGAGGACACGAAAAATATCCCAACACTGGACAAACAGGGGGCTATAGTGGGGGGAGAAGATAAACACGATTAAAATGACTAAGGAGGTGGTACTCGGTAAGATAATGGGACTAAAGACGGATGAATCCCCTGGACCTGATGGCTTACATCCTAGGGTCTTGAGAGAAGTGGCATAGGGATTGTGGATGCATTAGTGGTAATTTTCCAAAACACCCTGGATTCAGGCAAGGTGCTAGCAGATTGGAAAACTGCTAATGTAACGCCCTTATTTAAAAATGTAAGTAGACAAAAGGCTGGAAACTATAGACCAGTTAGCCTAACATCTGTGGTTGGTAAAATGTTGGACTCCATTAATAAGGAAGCAGTAACAGGGCATTTGGATAAGCATAATTTAATCGGACAGAGTCATCATGGTTTTATGAAGGGGAAGTCATGTTTGACAAATTTGCTCGAATTCTCTGAGGACGTAACAAAGAATGGGGATAAAGGGGAACCAGTGGATGTTGAGTATTTGGACATCCAAAAGGCATTTGACAAGGTGCCACACAAAAGATTACTGCACAAGATAAAAAATCACGAGATTGTGGGTAATATATTGGCATGGGTGGAAGATTGGCTATCTAACAGAAAACAGAGAGTTGGGATAAAAAATTGTTCATTCTCGGGCTGGCAATCAGTGACGAGTGGTGTTCTACAGGATTCAGTGCTAGGACCCCAACTCTTTACAATCTATATTACCGATTTGGAGGAAGGGACCGAGTGGGCAGAAATTTGGCAGATGGAATATAATGTTGGAAATTGTGAGGTTATGCACTTTGGCAGAAAAAAATCAAAGAGCAAGTTATTATGTAAATGGTAAGAAACTGCAAAGTGCTATAATACAAAGGGATCTGGGGGTCCTGGTGCATGAAACACAGAAGGTTAGTATGCAGGTACAGCAGGTGATCAGGAAGGCCAATGGAATCTTGGCTTTTATTGCAAGGGTGCTGGAGTATAAAAGCAGGGAAATCTTGCTTCAGTTATACAGGGTACTGGTGAGGCCTCACCTAGAATACTGCGTGCAGTTTTGGTTTCCATATTTAAGAAAAGATATACTTGCTCTTGAGGCACTTCAGAGAAGGTTCAGTCAGTTGATTCCGGAGATGATGGGGTTGATGTATGAGGAAAGGTTGAGTAGGTTGGGCTCTACTCATTGGAATTCAGAAGAATGAGAGGGGATCTTATCGAAACATATAAGATTGTGAGGGGGCTTGATTGGGTTGATGCAGTGAGGATGTTTCCACTGATAGGTGAGACTAGAACTAAGGGGCATAATCTTAGAATAAGGGGCTGCCCTTTCAAAACTGAGATGAGGAGAAACTTCTTCACTCAGAGGGTAGTAAATCTGTGGAATTTGCTACCTCAGAGAGCTGTGGATGCTGCGACATTAAATAAATTTAAAACTGAGATAGACAGTTTCCTAGCAGATAAGGGAATTAGGGGTTACTGGGAGCGGGAAGGGAAGTGGACGTGAATCTAGTTTTGGATCAGCCATGATCCTATTGAATGGCGGAGCAGGCCCGAGGGGCCGTATGGCCTACTTATGCTCCTACTTCTTATGTTCTAATGGTTCTCACCCTTCAGGTTTTGCCGCCCCCTTCCACAAATCTGCCGTCATCATACCTCTCCTCAAAAGACAACCTTTGATCCCTCCGTTCTTGCAAACTCGCACCCCATCTCCAAACTCCCTTTCTTCTGCAGTGGCCTTGAATGTGTTGCTGCCTCCCAAATTCGTGCCCCTTTTTCCTGCAAATCCATGGTCAAATTCCTCCAGTCTGGTTTCCGCCCTGGACACAGTACCATCATAGTCACAAATGACATCCTTTGTGAGTCTGACCAAGCTAAACTATCCCTCCTCGTCTTTCTTGACGTATTTTTATTCGTTTATGATATGTGAGCGTCGCTGGCAAGGCCAGCACTTATTGCCCATCCCTAATTGCCCCTGACAAGGTGGTGGTGAGTCACCTTCTTGACCCGCTGCAGTCCGTGTGGTAAAGGTACTTCCACTGTGCTGTTTGGTAGGGAATTCCAGGACTTTGACCCAGCGACGATGAAGAATCGGCGATATATTTCTAAGGCAGGAGCTGTGCGACTACGAAGGGAACTTGGAGGTGTTAGTTTTCGCATGCATCCGCTTCCCTTGTCCTTCTAGGTGGAAGATGTCGCGGGTTTGGGAGGTGCTGAAGAAGGAGCCTTGGCGGGTTGCTGCAGTGCATCTTGTAGATGGTACACACTGCAGCCATGGTATGCCGCTGGTGGAGAAGAGAATTTTTAAGGTGGAAAATGTGGTGCCAATAAAGCGGGCTGGATGGTGCCGAGCCTCTTGAGTGTTGTTGGAGCTGCACTCATCCAGGGAATTAGAGAGCATTCCTTCACACTACTGGCTTGTATCTTGTAGATGGTGGAAAGAACTTAGGGAGTCAGGAGGTCTGACACTCGCCACAGAATACCTAGCCTCTGACTGTATTTATTTGCCTGGTCCAGTTACGTTTCTGGTCTATGATGACTGCCAGATTATTGATGGGGTTGGATTCGACGATGGTAATGCCACTGAATGTCAAGGGGCATTGGTTAGACTCTCTTGTTGGAGTTAGGGAGTTAGTCATTGCCTGGCACTTCTGAGGGGAATTGAAAGGCGCTGAACACTGTGCAGTCATCAGGGAACATCTCCATTTCGGACCATATGTTGGAGGAAACGTCATTGATTATGATTGGGACTGGGACACTCTCTTGAGTAACTCCTGCAGCGATATCCTGGGGCTATGATGATTGACTTTCATTCACCATCGCTTTGTGCTAGGTATGACTCCAACCAGTGTAAAGAGTTTTCCCCCGATTCCCATTGACTTGATTTACTCGGGATCCTTCATGCCACACTCGGTCAAATGCTGCCTTGAATTCAAGGGTAGTCATTTTAACTTCTCCTCTGGAATACAGCTCCTTTTCTAATGTTTGGGCCAAGGCTTTAATGAGGTCGGGATTCGAGTGGTCTTGGCAGCACCTAAACTGGGCATCAATCAGCATGTTATTGTCGAGTAAGTGCCATTTGATAGCACTGTCAATGTAACTTTCCATAATTTTGCTGATGTTTGAGAGTAGACTCATGTGGCAGTAATTAGCCGGGTTTGATTTATCCTGCTTTTTGTGGACAGGACATACCTGGGCATTTTTCCACATTGTCGTATAGATGACAGTATTGTAGCTGTAATGGAACTGCTTGGCTAGAGGCGCAGCTAGTTCTGGGGCATAAGGCTTCATCACGGCAATGTAGTTGGCAGGGCCCTCGGCTGTATCCAGTGTGCTCCGCCGTTTCTTGATATCACGTGGGGTGAATCAAATTGGCTGAAGACTGGCTTCTGTGATGGTGGGGAACTCAGGAGGAGGCCGATATGGATCATCCCGTCTGGCACTTCTGGCGAAAGATGGTTGCAAATGCTTCAGCCTTCGTTTTTGCACTCACGTGCTGGGCTCCACCATCATTGTGGTTGGTTTTATTCATGGAGCCTCCTCCCATTATTTGTTTAATGGTCCACCACCATTCACGAATCGATGTGGCAGGAGTGCAGCGCTTTGATCTGAACCGTTGATAGTGGGATCGCTTAGCCCTATCTATAACATGCTGCTTCCTCTTTTTAGTATGCATGTAGTCCTGTGTTGCAACTTCCCCAGATAGTCACTTCATTTTCAGGTAGGCCTGGTGCTGCTCCTATCATGCTCTTCTGCTCTCCTTACTGAACCAAGGTTGGTCCCCTGGCTTCATGTTAATGTTAGAGCAAGGAATTTAGTGGGCCATGATGATACAGATTTTAGTGGAATACAATTCTGCTGCTGCTGTCATTAATGCCCAGTTTGGAGCTGCTAGAATTGTTCTGAATCCATCCCATTTAGCACCGTGGTAGTGTCACACAACACGATGGAGGATGTCCTCAGTGTGAAGTCGGGACTTCGTCAATGACTGTGCGATGGTAACTGCTACCAATATTCTCATGGACAGATACATCTGTGAGAGGTAGATTGGTAAGGATGATTTAAAGTAGGTTTTTCACTCGTGTTGCTTCTCTCCCCACCTGTCGCATGCCAAGACTGTCAGTTATGTCCTTCAGGTCTCGGTCAGCGCAGTCAGTAGTGGTGCTACCGAGCCACTCTTCGTGATGGACATTGAAGTCCCCCACCCAGAGTACATTCTGTGCCCTTGCTACTCTCAGGGCTTCTTCCAAGTGGTCAACATGGAGGAGTATTGATTCATCAGCTGAGGGAGAGCGGTAGGTGATAATCAGCAGGAGGTTTCCTTGCCCATGCTTGATCGGAAGCATGTCTACAGTGTTCGCTACAGTCTTTGACATGGTTCTTCCCCCGTCAACTAGCTGTCTGGAACTGCGCTCGCCTGGTTCCATTCTTATCTGTCTAATTGTAGACAGAGCATCAACTGCAATGTCTTCTCTTCCCGCTCCCGCATCGTTACCTCTGGTGTTACCCAATAATCTATCCGTGGCCCTCTCATATTTGTCATCTACATCTTGCCTCTTGGTGACATCAGCCGAAAACACAGAGTCAGTTTGAACATTTACAATGCCGACATCCAGCTCTAACTCATTACCAATTCTCTTCACCGCTCCGCAGTCTCTAAAATGTCATACTTGTCTGACATCCAGTTC
Organism: Somniosus microcephalus; assembly: GCF_052327205.1. Classification (NCBI taxonomy): domain Eukaryota; kingdom Metazoa; phylum Chordata; class Chondrichthyes; order Squaliformes; family Somniosidae; genus Somniosus; species Somniosus microcephalus. The sequence goes on from NW_028225184.1 coordinate 22,734,535, forward strand.
TGGATGAGCAGACATTTTCAGTATTTAAATATTGGGAAGATCGAAACCATTGTATTCGGTCCCTATCACAAATTCTGTTTCCTAGTCATGGACTCCATCCCTCTCACTAACATCTGTCTGAGGCTGAACCACACTGTTCACAACCTTGGTGTCATATTTGACCCTGAAATGAGCTTACGACCACATCTCCACAGCATAAATAAGGCTGCCAATTTCCACCTCCTTAACATCGCCCATTTCCGCCCTTGCCTCAGCTCATCCACTGCTGAAAACCTCATCCATGCCGTTGTTACCTCTAGACTTGACTATTCCAATGCACTCCTGGCTGGCCTCCCACATTCCACCCTACATAAACTTGAGGTGAGTTATGAGACATGGCATCAGAGGGTATCGCTTATAACCTACTAGCCAGCAATGCACATTGCTTTACGGCTCAAAGATCTGTTGGACGGTTTACCATCTCATTATAACTGCATCGTGGCAATTACTTGGAGAGCGGACATTCATCTGCACTGTCTGTGGTCGCAGACAAATTGAAAATTGCCTTAACAGAATCCATTCTTGTTCATGAACAGCTCCGAAACTAAATGAGGTGCTCGAATTCAACATGTCCACGGTCAATGGCTCCCTGGATCACGGGGAATCTCGCAATCCTATCGAATCCCTTTGCTCTCTGCCTCTGGTCTGCTTTGGATATAGGGAATGATATATATTCATTCCGCAGAGGTTATAGAGCCACAGATATCACCCTTAAGCAGAAGTGCACAGAAGATTGTGCAATGTGACTTATATCACCTGTGGAAACCTCGAAGGTAACATTAGCATAAATGTTAAGTGCTACTGTGACCTAGACGATGCAATCCTGGCTGTGCTGCGACGTCTTCCTTCTAGGAGGCCACAGATCTCTGTAAAGACCTGCGTGGTAAAGCGCAGCCTCCTCATGCACTGGTGCTGAGTTATGTTAATGTAAGAGTAATGCTCCCTGCATAACCTGGGTGGATAAGTCTCATACTGAGAATATCCAGGAAAAATATTGAAGTGTTTTGTTGAATTCTGGATGAAGAATCCGAGAAATTCTCCCGCTGCGTCTGAAAAGTACTCTTCAAACGCAGCGTAGTCACTCGCTCTCAATTATCAAGTGAACATTGAAAGCTGGCTAAAGTAAATCCTGGTGCAAAATTTCTCATGGCAATATCTTTGGGAGGTTAATAACAAATTCTGAATTTTTAGAGTCAATATTCAGTAGATGGTACCACAAAACCTTGCCCAAGAAATGGAAATCACAATTGATATCAACATCTCCAACATTGCCAGCAGGTGGAGAACGAGTACATGACTGAAGCGATATATCTGTGGATCAGTGGCAAGAACATGTTCAGGGCAATCAGAAATACGACGATTTCTGGCTGCAAGAAATTAGGTTCATACAGCGACAGCACAAATCAAAGAGAATCTGAAATCGAAGCTTACAAATTAGCCAATTTTGGGCCAACGAAACTTACTGGGAGTGAAGTTGATCTCCGCCATTAGTGCTAAATGGGCATCGGAATTCCATTCCCGATTTACTCTCCAATTCAATTCCATGGACAAAAAAATCGCGAGGATCGTAAAGTTGACTAATTTCATCCCTATTGATTCAATATTAGGCGACCACCCACAGGGATTCGAGAACATGTCTTCAACTGAATATATATTTCAGGGTGGGGGAGACAATTAATGGACCAGGGCATGAAAGTTTTAGTCAGCCGCCATTTGTGAGTCTGAAATTTACGCTTGAAACAAATACTTGCATTTGTAAAGCGTCTTTCAAGACCACCGTACATCGGAAAGTGCTTTATATCCAATTAAGACTATTTAGAGTGTAGTCACTGTTGTACTGTAGGAAACGCAGCAGCCAAATTGCGCACAGCAAGCTCCCACAAGCATTGTTATAATGACCAGATAATCTGTTTAAGTTATGTTAACTGAGGGACAAATATTGGCCAGGACACCGGGGTTAACTCCTCTGCTCTACTTCGAAATATGTCATGGGATCTTTCATGTCCACTTGAGAGCGCAGACGGGGCCTCGGTTTAACGTCTCATCCAAAAGATGGCAACTCCGACAGTGCAGCATTCCCTCAGCACCGCACAGGAATGTCAGCCAAGATTTTGGTGATCAAGTTCCTGGAGCGGGACTGTGAACCCAGAACCTTCTGACTCAGAGGTGAGAGTTCGACCCACTGATCTACAGCTGGCACTGTGGATAGGAAAATGTTGGAAGTCTAGAAGAATATTACATTGAAGCATCTCTGCACTCCAGGTTGAGGAGGGAGCAAACACAAAACGCATGATCTACAGCATCGCCAGTTATAACAGCTTGTGCACATAGAAAGTACGAACAGGCCGAAAATTGCTTTAAACTCCACAGTACTAGTTCATAAAATCACAGACTTATTCCACACAGAAGGAGGCCATTCGGCCCTTCGTGCATTTGCTTGTACCTTGAAAGAGATAGCCAATTAGGCTCACTCCCCGGCACTTTCGCCATAGCCTAGTTTTTTTCCGTTCCAGTATTTATCGAATTCCCCTTTCAAATTTATTATTCAAGTTGCTGTGTTCTGTTGCCAATTATCTTCAATCTGTGTGCTCTGGTTATCGACCCTCTGCCATTGGAATCAGTTTTCCCTTATTTATTCTTTAAATAATTCAGGATCCACACTATTTATGTAATTAATATTTTTGTTAGCTGTTTGGAGAATTTAAACGAATTTGTGATTCCGCTCTAAATATCTACTTTAACTTCCAGCTGGTTTCCTGTATACATGTCTTCCCAGGATGTCCTCTCATCCCATTGAAACGCTGAATTGTCACTGCATTGTGGTTACACTTCATAAGAAGGAAAACAAGAAGGGAATTCTCACCGCTTCTCTCTAAAGTTGATCCACCGACCACTGTTTTTATAGCACCTGTGTTTACCTGCGAAATGGAAAGTGATTCAAAGCTGAATGGATTGTTTCTTACTGGAATTTACTTAATTGTGAAACCAACCGTAACAAGGCCAAAGAGAGTGCTGATTTGAATATTCATATAATAAATAAGTTACTCTAACTCAGTATAAAACATTGCTTAGGCTTCAGCTGGAATACTGTGGCCTTTTCAAGGCACCACACTTTTGGAAGGATGTCAAAGCCTGAGAGAGGTTACAAATGAGATGTTATAGAAAGGTACCAGGGATGAAAAACTTCAGTAAAGTGGTTAGACTAGAGAAACTGGGGTTGATCTCCTTGGTGCAGAGCAGGTTAAGGGGAAATTTGGTTGAATTGTTCAAAATCATGAAGGCTTTTGCTAGAGAACATAAGGAGAAGCGGGTTCCAGTGGCAACACGGTCGGTACCCAGAGGACAGAGATTTAAGGGAATTTGCAAATTAACCAGAGGCAATGTGATGACAAAAGTTATGTAGCACGTTGTTGTGTTATGCAGCGTACTGCCTGAATATGCGGTGGAAGCAGATTCAATAATAACTCTCAAAAGGCAAGTGGATAAGTACTTCAATTGGGAAAATGTTGCAGATATATGGAGAAAGAGCAGTGGAGAGAATTTGCTTGCATAACTCTTTAAAGGAGCAAGCACTGGCACAATGGGCCAAATGGCCTCCCGCTCTGCTGTAAAATTCTATAATTCTGCGCTTAATATTTCAATTCTGTACTTACAGCCAAAGTAATGGGCCCCGAATCACAGAATATTCCGGAAGGGCAGAGTATGAGTGTGATCCTAATCTCGAAGTAAATGCAAAACAGGACCAGATTGCCTATGCCAAGAAGGGCGCCGATTGCATTTAGCACCAGGCACAACGCCACCTTCGAAGAATAAACAAAATATTATTAAAATAGCGGAGTTTGGTGATATATACACAAGGCTAATATGTTGTCTGGATGGAAAATCAAATTGATGGCATCCATCTAAAGACATTAGCGAGTTCCAAAGTCCGTACAAAACTCATTTATTGTAAAAAAGTTGAATCACAGTAACTTACAGCACAAAAGAATGTCATTAGGTTCATGAAGTCTGTGCTGTCTCTTTATTAGAGCTATCAAATGAGAGTAAAATATTTCTATCTGAAAATAACATTTTACAAGTATGGCAGGGAATGTAATTGGCATAAAAGAGAAAGTGAAGAATTTGGTTTTATTTCAATCTAATTTGTAGAGGAAAAGGGCTTTCTATTTTGGGTTTTGCAGAGCAATATGAGTAGTGTGATTAGTGGGAAACTGCACTGAACAGGGGTAGAGTCTAAAGAACAAATAATGAAATCTCTTCTGGACAGTCACTAAGAACACATAGGAAAAGGAATAGGCCATACAGCTCCTCTAAACTGTTCCTGTCAGGGTTGCGAGTCACGGGGCCGTGTAGATACGGGGCCGTGCTGTCCGGGCGAGGCGGTTCTGGACCCAAGTGCAGACAGACGAGGCGAGAAGCAGGTATGCAGTCTTAAATAACAGCACTTTACTAGATTCACACATTACTAGATTCACACAATGGAAACAGTAACAAACATAAGAGCTCAAGAAAAGCTACCAAACGGCTGGTCATGATAGGAACTCACGACAAGCTTCCATGAGGAAACCCACTTGTCCAGACTGAGCTCGAGACAAGCTACCATATCGGCAACCAGCTTGCCGAGATAAGACTCAAGACAAGCTACCACAGGGGTAATCGGCTTATCAATACAGAGCTCAAGACAAGCTACCACAGGGCAACATGCTTGTCCAAACTGAGCACCTAATCAAGACTGAGCAACTTGTCAGCACCTTGTCAAGACCGAGATCAAAAGGAAGAACCACAGACTTAAATAGAAGCAACAACCATGGCAACCAGCTTATCAAGGCAAGCTGCGACAGAGCAAAAGGCTAGTCGAGACTGAGCACCTAGTCAAGACAGAGAACCTTGTCAAGATTAACTCCCTTGTCAGGACTGAGCACAGAGGGAAGAAACCACTGAACTTAAATACCAACAAAACCAGGTGAAACCAATGAACAGATAAAAGGCAGTTAACTAATAAACACAAGAGACTAGTAACAATTAACAAAGGGAAACCAACCAGTGAAGGTGCCATCTAGAGGTTACTGAAGGAACTGACCGGCACCCTCACAGTTCCACCCTTCAATTAGATTATTTCTGCTATTTAGCTTAACTCCATCTACCCTTCTTTGTTCCAAAGAGCCTTAATACCCTTGCCTAGTAAAAATGAACTGAGAACAATTGTCTGGAATTACAACTGGGTCTAGTAGTTTAAAGGCATTAGGTCAGATCTTAAAACGGGTTGCCGACGCCTTTCACTACCAATAAAGTTCAACTTTACTCCCAGTGAGGGTATAACCGACAATATTGATTATGAAATCAATAGAGCTGAATATCGGCCCGGACGTCCAATGGGCGACCGATGCACTACCGCTTGTGTTACCACCCTGCAATTCTCCAATTTTATTCACAAGACCTACCCAAGTATAAGGCTTACCACATATATAAACAATCCCAGTTAAAGGTTACTTTGTGAATACGTCCATAATCAGCTCAGCGATCAGAATGTCAAGTTAGAGCAGTGTTCCGTGCAATGGACTGTTTTGTTTAAATGGAGAGTCATTGTGGAGATAGTTACAAGGCCTGTAGATGATGTCTTTCCCACATTACACCACAGGCTCCCAGAAATGGTATACTTGATGCAGCATGCTTATAAATATTGGAATATAGAATCACGACTAGATCATTCAGCACCTCGTGCCTCTTCCACCTTTTGAATAGATCATGACTGATCTGTAACTTGACTTCATTTACCTGCCTTGGTTCCAAAACCCTTAATAACCTCATGCATGTAACGTACATCTATCAGCCTCAGTTTTGAATTGGTCAATTGATCCCTACCCCCAACAGCTATTGGAGGGAGCGAGCACCGGATTTCCAATATACATTGTGTGAAGAAGTGCCTTCTGCTGTCACCCCTGAATGGCCGAGTACTAATCTTAAGGTTATATTCTGGACGCCCCCACCAGAGGAAATCGTTTCTCTCTATCAAGCATGTTTGATACTTTAGTCATCTTAAACACTTCAGTTAGAGGACCCCTTAATCTTCTATAATCGAGGGTATTCAATTAAGTTAATGCAACTTGCCCTCATAGTTACAATTAATTTAAGCGCGCTATCATTCTGGTGAAACGTGTTAAATTCTGAAGCTTATTTTTCTGGCTGATTGTTCAGACAATCAAACGTTGAATACGATAGCGATAAACGAATAACCACGTCGATATTTAACGATTGTAATAAATCGGAGTGCAGAATTTATTATTCCTGCTTTTACCTTCAGAATGTTCGTTCATGTAACAATCCAGTTGTTCGTCATTTTAAAGAGAATGTTGTTCGGTTTATAATAGTTGATGCCTCTGATAGAGTAGCGACAATCAGAAGACTATTAAAGCAAGGCGCTACAATTCCATGCATACAATGGCAAAAAAAACGTCTAACATCACATCTAATCAATTGCAACCAGATGTAAATTCCTCCTAACAGTTTCTACTACAGACATTGCACGGAAAGCCACCGACAGTCTGCCACACCAATGTGTCCTGTGTTCTCCTGCCATCGATATCGGACTCAGAATTAAAGGCGTCCAGAATACTGTAAAACATAGTCCCAACAAAATCGGAGTAACCTAAAAGAGAACAATTATTGACCAAGAAAGCTACCATATATAAAATCATACAAAATATAACAGCATGTGTGGGAACTAGAGAGAGGGGGAAGTAGCGAGAAGGGTGAGAAAGAGAGGCGGGGAGGGAGAGAGATCAATGTAAGAGACAAGTAAAGCTTTGTTGAAAGCTGAATGAGATGATTCGATTAGCACACTGTTAGAAAGCTTTAAGATCATTTGAAAGGTGTCCTAGCATGTTTTCATTAGTATATTTAGTGTTAGACCAGATGTGGGAGAAAGGGGAACTTGAATCTTGCCTCTATGTATGAAACATAAAGACCTAGAAATTCGGTGGGCTGCGCCACCAGTTAGCGCCCAAAGAGTGCACTTAGTGGGTTTAGCGCCACTGGCCACGCCTCCTGCGAAATTTAGCGGTGCGCTAATGGCGGCGTTAGCCTGTAGCGCTGTGCCGCCTTCGATGACGTCATCGGTGTGTGCAGTGCCCCGCTACCACCCCGATCGCGATATTTGGTCGCGCCCCCCGCTGTAACGCCAGTCGCAATTTGTAACCGGGTCAGGGGGGCCTACCTGCAGTGGTAGTGGCGCTAATTAAAGGGGTGGTGCGGGGCGGCCATTTTTTTTGCTGGCCGCCTGCCAGCACCTTCTCGCATCGCCATCCCCGGCATCCTGAGTCCCCCCCGCCCGGACAGTGCCGGCTGTGTCCGAAGAGCCCGGCACTTCTCCTCGGTGCCGGGCTCTTTTGCCGGCACTCGCGATCCTCGATCGCGCTGGTGCAGGCCCCTCCCCTTTAATGCTGCGATATTCAGTTGCAGCTCCCCAAGTGGGACGCGGGGTGCCTCGAGTAGTGGCCCACTTCCGTTTGGGGCGCTGAAGCTGAATATCGGGATGGCGCAAGTGGCTCCGTTCGCAGCGGTAATTCCGGTGCCCAGGCGAACGTGGCGCCCCAAACGGAGTTTGGAAATGGCAGGACACAAAGTCATAAAAGCCCAGGTCGAGAAAAAGGCTGAAAGATACTAGTTGCCAAGACACCAAATACCACAGTAAAATATAAAAGTTGACCTAATTATTGAAGTATAAACAAAGCTTGTAGAACAGACGCACAGTCCTAAACATGGACGAGAAATTCGTCTCTGGAGGTGACACAGAACGGGCAGTATCAGTTCAGAGGCGCAGTTAAATGCAGTGCCTGATATTCAGTCCACTTGACTGCAATGGAACTGAAATCATGCCCTGGGAAGACCAGCTGCCTATCCAAGACCGCCCATGTTGTGCCACCGCCCGAGCCGAATTTCTATCCCTAATTAACGGGGTAAACACCTAAAAACGTGGCCTCAACAAAACGTGCATCTATGTATTAAGCAGGCACAGATCAAACTTGTAGTATAGTATAACAGTTTCTCCCCAAGGCAGACATTCTCGGGTTGGTCAGGAACCATGCAGCCGCACGGTAGACCTGGAGGAATGGGGATGTTCACCAGGGAAACATCGGGATGGGTGTTTCGCTTGCGGGTTGGTACGCTCTCAGGGTCGGTTGGAAGTCCGCAGTCATGCAGGCAGCCTAATGCAGAAAGTGATCACTTCGGGCCGGGGAACCAGGTTGTATCATATAGATGGATTCTTGTCATTTACTATAACACTGCAGAGCAGTCATATACAGTCTAATATTGTTAATGTCCAATGTAATCAAGCCTGACATTATTTAAAACCGACATTCGTGCAAAAATAATGAGCTGAGTTATTATCGTCCGACTACTACCTTTTTGTTACGATGATAGCAATAGAGGAAATTCTCCAACACACATATGCCTCCGGACTACATTCACTCCCTCCACCACCAGCGCACCATGGCTGCAGTGTCCACCTTCTACAGGATGCACTGCAGCAACTCGCCAACACTTCATCAACGGCACTGCCCAAACCCCGGAACTCCACAACCCAGAAGGACAAGAGCAGCAGGCGCTTGGGGACACCATAAACCTCCCTCCAAGCCACACACCACCCGACATGGACAGATATCCGCCGTTCCTTCATCATCGCTGGGTCAAAACCCTTGAGATCCTCGGCCAACAGCTATGTGGCAGGACCGTTCCCACATGGATTGCAGCTGTTCAACAGGAAGGTGCACCGCGATTTTTTCACGGGGAAATGGTGTGGGAAATAACTGCTGGCCTTGCTAGCGAGGCCCATATCCCCAGAATTATATTTAAAAAGAATAGCTCATAAATATATTCAGGAACATATTTCCTGGTTGGTAGTCTCAATGAAATTCTACATGTAATCACACTGAAGTCGTTTATTATTTCGGGACGAGTACTGATGGGAACTAACCTCCATCAGCTAATTGATGATGTCCCTACACTTGCGGCTCAAACACATTTGACTCAAGGCGTCTTGAAATTAAAGCATTGCATGTTGAAATTGTGATCTATTTGAGAAGGAATAAATGAATTAAATAAATGCTTTCATCTTACCACCAGAGCTTTCGCTTTTCCCGCCTGAATTCCTGGACTGTTTACTCTTCTGGTTGGTCAACGAGTCTGGGAGCCTACCGGTCTCACCAGGGCTTCCCTAGTACTGGATTGCGGGTTAATATTGGGACTGATGACGCTTCCTTCTATGCCCAGTGAAGTTGACTTGTCCCAAATATCTACGGAACAATCGACCCTTAGTGAATAAGAAGGCAGTTCCACAGACATTAGAATGCCAACATTTCACTTAATAGTAATAAACAATACTCGTTATAATATTATAATCTGGCAATGGAAATTTGTGACATCTTAGCCATCCTGGCACCGAATCTCTAAGTATTTTCTACGAATTCAGATCATTTCGAATGAAGCTATTATTATGACTCATTAATGTCATGTTCATAAGGTTCTTTCATTTGAATCTTGAGGAGTGCTTCGTTTTCACGACTCACAAGCTGTGGATTTTAATAATTCAGTTAAAAACTAACCCAAGAAGGAAACTTTCTTCCCCGTCATGAAATTTAATCGGGGCAATGGATTTGGGCCAAATCGATGACAGCATTTTTCCTGCGGTGATGAAGCGCTTTGTTCTGCCTGATATTCGGCCTCAAATCGCAAGCATTTTTTTGTATCATTAATTTCGCTTTAATTACCAAACAAAATAAATTTCTAAGCACACCTAGGCAATTCTTTCAATAAAGCCTAGCTCAACTCATCCCACTTAATTTCTACCCGTTTTCTATATTTATAGCAATAAAGAAAATATATTATTAATGTATGAGGTTACACTGATCTTTGAACTAAAGTGAAACGTAATTACATCAATGTAAAAATTCCTGGCTAATTTCGGCTGAAACACGACATAATTTTAATTCTGCATTGTGTTAAATGCAAATTGAATACTCAGTTGTTAATAATAATCTTACGGGACATGTTCCTTGTGTTTGCCGAACAGACACAGATTTCGGTGCAAATATCTTCACTCTCTTCTAATTTCAGAATGCAACATTACCTCAAGCAGACATTGCATTTCTGCAGTAAATAAGGACATCGCTGCAATAACCAGGTAGAGAAATATAATGCGTAGAAGTTGCAACACCAAAAGCAGACCAGTCAGCCTAACAGGTCCCTGGCGGTGTTTCACCTCCAATTGAGCAAATTACACAAATAACTTTTTGATTGAAAATAACAGGTATGAAATCTGATAGCTACTTTCGTTTTTTGACGCCTGATCCATACATTCAGGTTCCAGCACAGACTCGATGGCCCGAATGGCCTCCTTCTGTGCTGTACTATTCTGTGATTCTATAAGCGGCTTTGAAGATTACAGCCACAACTCGGACTTACAATCCATAATTATTAGCGCAGGAAATTCTTATCAGTTCACATGGGATTTTTCCATCTGACCTCATGGACAGTTATTGATCGCCGGAGGGGGGCGCAGATGGGTTTCCAACTTATGTTTTTCTTATTGGCCCTGAGATTTTTACTCTCGCTTTTTGCCTCTCCCAGGAGACTACATGGCTGCCGGGGTGGGAGGTGGGGACGTGCAGTGATGGTCCGACCAGCGTGGGGTGGGGAAGGCTTGACAGAGCAGCTGGTCTTTTCCTGCCCACACATTTCGTGTGTTCGTGGGATATTGTCTGTATTGGTTGGATTATATTTGAGGACATGACCTCAATTTCGGACTGAAGATATTAGAAATCCGAGAAGATACTGTCATATTTACGCAGATAATGTTCTCACAATTCTATATACGTTGGGGTAATTCTATTTTTGATGTGGCACGTCCGGTATCGAATGAGCTGTTTTATGCACTCGTCAAATTTTCCCTTCAATGGATCTCAATGGAAAGGAACATCTTGCGGGCGTGTAATGGGGGCTAATTCCACATCGCCCATTTCACACCATCGCGAAGGGTTAAAATTGCACCCACTGATTGCAACAAAATACATGTCCCTTTAGTAAAATGAATTGCAAGGACAATATGAAGTCGGCTTAGCTTACCCTTGAGTATCGCTCACCGATTAGGACTCTGCATTCTCCTTCAGAGCTCGTGACCCTTTCTGATGGGAAACTTGAGTAACACTGCGGGGTGTGTCTGATATAACCGGTTAGCCGGGGGTTGGAGTTTAGCCCTGTTCTCTCACTCAAAGCAACAGTTCAAATATTTTATCTTCTCTGCAGCTGTTTTCCTCAGTTCAGTTCCGAGGAGAACATTTGATATTTGAAGAAAAGAATGCGGGAATGCTGACCTGTAATGTGAGTCTGGATATTACACTTCGTCCTAAAAGTGGAGAGATGCTTCCTTTGTCCGTATTGATGGTTATTTTATCGGAAGATTAAACGATTGAAGTGAAGAAATAGACGCATCTAACAGAATGTAAACAGCAAACGGGTACTTCGAGTCGGGGTGGGGCCTATTAGAGATGGAGAAGGTGATATATGCGTATGCACGCAGGGCAAGGCTACAATACTGAATGAGAACGTTGTATCGGTGTTTACTAAGGAGGTGGATGCTGACAAAAGTTAGAAGCAGTGGAAGGGGTGAAAATTGATAGACAGGATGTGCTAGAAATGCTGGATATGCTTAGAGTGGAAAAGTCGCCTGGTCCAGATGGCTTGCATTCCAGGCTGCTAAGGAAATTGGGGGACATGATAGCGGAAGGGATTGACATAATTTTCCAGACTTCCCTATTTGCGGGGGAAGTGCCTGAGGATTGGATCGTGGTAAATGTGACATATTGTTCAACAAAGGGTGTAAGGACAAACCTAGTATCTGTAGACAGGTCAGTTTAAAATCAGTGGTGGTTAAAGTTTTAGAAACAATAATAAAAAGTAAAAATCAACGGCACTTGGAGAGACTGAAGTTAATTAATGAGAACCAACGCGGATTTGTTAAAGGCCGATCTTGTTTGGCTAATCTAATTGAATTTTTCGTTGAAGTAACAGAGGATTGATGAAGGGAATGCACTGGATATTGTCAACATAGATTTTAGGAAGGCGGTTGGCAAAATGTCACATAGAAGGCTGGTTAACTTGATTGCGGCTCATGGAATAGGTGGGTCAGTGGCAGCTAGGATAAGGAATTGGCTTAACGACAGAAAACAGCGAAATGTGGTAAATGGCTGTATTTCAGACTGGAAGATAATAGACAGTGGTGTTCCCAAAGCGTCAGTGCTAGAGCCACTGATTTTTTGATATATATATAAATGCTCTGGATATTGGAAGACAGAGCAGAATTTCAAAATTTGGCGACGGCACCAATCGTGAGGGTGTGGCAACCAATGAGGATGATACCAATCGACCGCAGCATGATATAGAAAGGCTAGCAGAATGGGCAAACAAGCAGCAGATGATATGTAATACAGAGAAGTGTGAGGTGATGCATTTGGGCAGAAGGTACAGGGAGAGACAATATACACTTAATGGCACAATTTTAAAAAGTGTGCAGGGACAGAGGGACCTGGGAGTTAATGGGCATATTTCCCTGAAGGTGGCAGGATCTCTTGAGGGAGCGGTTAGCAAAGCATATATAATCTTGGGCTTTATAATTAGAGATATTGAGTACAAAAGTAGTTAAGATATGGTGAACATTTATAAAGCGCTGGTTAGGCCATGACTGGAGTATGGTGTCCAGTTCTGGTTACCACACTTTAGGAATGATTTAAAGGCCCTTGAGAAGGTGCAGAGGAGTTTTACCAGAATTGTTGCGGGGATGGGGGACCTTAGCTACAATGACAGGTTGGAGAAGCTGGATTTATATTCATTGGAGCGGGTTTGGATAGGCTAGACACGGAAAGGCTATTCCCATTAGCTGATGGTACAAGAACTAGGGGAAACAGATTTAAGGTATTGGCCAAGAGATACAGGGGGGACGTGAGGAAAAACTTTTTTAAGCAGTGAGTGGTGATGCCGATGGAAGTGGTGGAAGTGGAGACACGCATTGTTTTCAAGGGGCTACTGGATAGGCACTTGAAGGAAATAAACTTGCAGGGCTACAGGGATAGAGTGGGGGAGGTAGACTGACTGCATTGCTCTACAGAGAGCCGGGCAGACTCGATGGGCCGAATGGCCTGCTTCTGAATCGTATGAGTCTATGACTCTATGACTCTATGACTCTTACATTGGAAAGTACATTTGCAATAATTACTGATTATTCAATTCTCCTAAAATAATCTTCAAGTGATAATGTGTTATCTTGTTGACTTTCTCATGAAACCAAGTACGAAATTAACATATTAATCCATTCGGTTGTTTTTATTCATTCGAGTCATGTGGCCGTCACTTGCAAGGTCGGCATTTAATGCCCGTTGTTAGTTGTCCTGATACAGCTGACATGCTTGTTAGTCCACTTGAGAGGGGCAGTTAAGACTCAGCCGGATTCGTTTGGGACTGGAGTCACATATAACCCCAGACCCGGTAAGGGATGCCGGTTTCCTAATCTAAGGGGCATCAGTGAACCAGTTGGCTTGTAAAACAACCCGACAGCTTCAGGATTAATTTTAATGAGGCCAGGCTTTTATTTCCAGAACTTTTCAGGAACAGAATTCAAATTCTCAAGCTGGCATGGTGGGATTTTAGCTCACCTTCTCTGGATTACTGCTCGAAGAGATCAAATCAGAAGTCGAGTAGCAAAACATTACATTACCATACACGAGAAAACTGGCTGAATTGTCGTTTTATTCATCAAACACTAGAACATTTGTTTCATTTTGCCTGAACTTATGATATTGCGAGATTATGGGATATGAATTATGTGTATATATATTCCAAATCCATTCTCTACACATCGGTTAGCAATTCCCCGAGATATAGGGAGATCCCTGAATGATGAACGAGTTATAGGCTGGGATGAAGCAGTAAAGCAAAGTGGTGAAGTGAAAAATAAGAATAGCGTGAAAGAGACAGTATGAGAGCAGATTGGTGGCTAACATAAAAAGGGAAATGAAAGGCTTCTATTGGCATCCTAACAAAACAAGCTCTGTCATATGAGGGGTTGGGCCATTTGGCCAAAATGTCGATCTATTGGTAGAGCTAGAAGGCATTGCTGAGGAACTAAATGATTACTATCCGTCCCTGTTTATCAAGAAGAGGCCTTTACCGAAGGATTTCGGGTTAATGGATGAGATAAAACAGATAAAGAGGATGTACGAGAAACAGAATCATAGAAGATAGGAGCAGGCGAAGGCTATTCGGCCCCTCGAGCCTATTCTGCCATTGAATGAGATCATGGCTGATCATCCAACTTCAGTACACGGTTCCTGATTTATCCCCATATTCCTTGATCCCTTTAGCTTTAAGAAATATCTTTAACTCCTTCCTGAATATATTTAATGAATTGGCCTCAACTGCCTTCCGTGGTAGAGAGTTCCACAGGATCATCGCTCTCTGGGTGAGGACATTTCGCCTAATCTCTGTCCTAATTGGCTGACCGCTTATCCGTAGATAGTGACCCCTGGCTCTGGACTCCCCCGTCATCGGGATCGTCCTTCCTGCAACTAGTCTGTCTAGTCCTGTTTGTAATTTATTAGTTTCAAAGAGATCCCCTCTCATTATTCTAAACTCGAGCGAATATAAGCATAATCGACCGAATCTCTCTTCAGCCATCATTCGTGCCATCCCAGGTATCAGTCTGGTGAATCTTCGCTGCACTTCCGCCATGGCAAGAACATCCTTGCTCTGATAAGGCGACCAAAACTGCACAAAATCCTTAAGGTGTGGTCTCACCAAGGCCCTGTACAACTGCAGCAAGACATGCTTGCTCCTGTATTCGACTCCTCTCGCTATGAAGGCCAACATACTATTTGAACATAAGAACATAAGTAATAGGAGCAGGAGTAGGCCAATCGGCCCCTCGAGCCTGCTCCGCCATTCAATAAGATCATGGCTGATCTGATCGTAACCGCCAATCTACTATCACAGAACTATCTCCTGAATCTAACAGAATTAGACGCATGAAATAGGAGCAGGATCAGGCTACACGGCCCCTGGGTCCGCTCCGCTACCCACAGGGCCATGACCGATCCGAACCTAGACTCATGTCCAAATTCCTGCCCGCTCCCCGTAACCCTTAATTCCCTTTACTTCTAGGAAACTGTCTATTTCTGTTTTAAATTAATGTAATGATGTAGCTTCGACCACTTTATGGGGCAGCATATTCCATTGAACTACCACCCTCTGAGTGAAGTAGTTCCTCCTCATCTCAGTTTTGAAAGAGCAGCCCCTTATTCTAAGACTATGCCCCCTAGTTCTATTTTCACCCATCATCGGGAACATCCTACCCGCATCCACATGATCCAAACCCTTCACAATCTTATATGTTTCAATAAGATCGCCTCTCATTCTTCTGAACTCCAATGAGTAGATTCCCAATCTACTCAACCCCTCCTCATATGTCCATCCCCTCATTCCTGGGATTAACCGAGTGTACCTTCTTTGTACTAACTCGAGAGCAAGTATGTCTTTTCTTAAGTATGGACACCAAAACTGCATGCAGTATTCCAGTGCAGTCTCACCAATACCTTGTACAACTGAAGCAATACCTCCCTATTTTTATATTCTATCCCCCTAGCAATGAAATCCAACATTCCATTGGCCTTCTTAATCACTTGCTGCACCTGCATACTAACTTTTTGAGTTTCGTGCACCAGGACCCCCAGATCCCTTTGTACTTCAGTACTTTCCAGTTTCTTGTCATTAAGATAATAACATGCCCTACGATTTTTCCAGCCAAAGTGCATAACCTCGCACTTTCCAGTATTGTATTCCATCTGCCAAATCTCTGCCCATTTACTTAGCCTGTCTATGTCCCCTTGCAGGTTTTTGGTATCCTCCTCACTCACTACTTTCCCTCCCATGTTAGTATCATTTGCAAACTTTGATATGTTACACTCAGTCCCCTCCTCCAAATCGTTAAGATAGATTGAAAAGAGTTGGGGACCCAGCACTGACCCCTGCGGAACACCACTAGTTACTGATTGCCAGTCTGAGAATGAATCATTTAACCCAACTCTCTACCTTCTGTTAGATAGCCAATCCTGTATCCATGCCAGACTATTACCCCCAATCCCGTGATTTTTTATCTTAAGCAATAATCTTTTGTGTGTCACCTTGTCAAATGCCTTTTGGAAGCCTAAATACACTACGTCCACTGGTTCCCCTTTATCCACCCTATATGTTACTTCCTCAAAGAACTCCAGCAAATTTGTCAAACATGACTTCCCATTCATAAAACCATGCTGACTTTGTCCTATTAAATTATGATTATCCAAATGTCCTGTTACTGTCTCCTTAATAATGGACTCCAACGTTTTACCTACCACAGATGTTAGGCTAATCAGTCTATAGCTTCCAGCCTTCTGTCTGCTGCCCTTTTTAAATAAGGGTGTTACATTAGCAGTTTTCCAGTCGGCCGGGACCTTTGCTGAGTCCAGGGAGTTTTGGAAAATTTTTACCAATGCATCCACAATCCCTACCGCCACTTCCCTCAAGACCCTAGGATGTAAGCCATCAGGTCCAGGTGATTTATCCGCCTTGAGTCCCATTATTTTACC
>NW_028225184.1:22756243-22768743 GCF_052327205.1 Somniosus microcephalus
TTCGTTTTATTGAACTATATAAATGCGTTCTTTCCACATAAGCTGCTGGAATATCCAGGGCCTCCGCTCCTCAACTTTTGGGAAGAAGAGTACAGACCCTGAATTCCTAAAAGCTATAAAAGACATTGATATAATTGTGTTAACAGAAACATGGTGCCAAAAGGACATGCCGACCCACTGTCCCCCAATGTACCATGAAATTATTGTGCCTTCAGTAAAGAACATTAAGACACGCAAGGGCAGAACCTCCGGGGGAATCCTGGTGTGGTATAAAGGAGAACTGAACAAACACATCTCACCGATAAAACAGGGAAAATCACACGTATGGCTAAAATTAGATAAAAATATAGGAATAGCAAAAAACGATGTTTACTTATGTGCGATCTACATACCTCCAATAGAATCGCCATATTTTGAAGAGGAGATATTTGACACTCTCCACATGGAAATCAGCCATTTCCAGGCCCAAGGAAAGGTGCTACTATGTGGGGACCTAAATGCAAGGACAGGATGTGAACCTGACTTCATAGACCCACAGGGCAACAACCATGTGTTTGGCCAGACCCCTCTATATGTCACACCAGCCATCGCAAACCGAAACAACCTCGATTGTGAAATAAATAAAAGCGGTAGGGAGGTAGTGCAACTCTGCCGAGCCTTAGGCCTGTACATAGTTAACGGTAGGTTCAGAGGGGACTCCTTAGGGAGACTCACATATTCCTCGACTCTTGGGTCTAGTGTGGTGGATTATACAATCACTGACCTGGACCCCTGCGATATCAACGCGCATTCACTGTCAGGCAGCAATCCCCCCTCTCAGACCATAACCAAATAAATGTGTACCTTAAACTTTCTGCCCAAACTACAGACACAAAAAAGGAACCCAGTAAGCTACATAAAATAAACCAGACATACAGATGGGCCCCAGACAGTGGAGATAAATTCATCACAGCACTAAATTCACCTGATCGCACAAGTAAAATTTCAAAATTTAAAGAAAATCTATATGAGATCACCAGAGATGGGGTAAACATGGCCATAGAGGATATAAATATGATCTTTCATGAGGCAGCTGTAAAAGCCGACCTCGTGAAACAGAAGAGGAAGAGTCACAAAAGACAAAATAAAAATAAGAAATGGTTTGACCACGAATGCAAAAATGCCAGAAAAGACCTGAGAAAAATATCAAACCAAAAGCATCGCCAACCAAACAATCCGGACCTACGTACTAGATACAATGAAACCCTCAAAAGATATAAACACACCATTAGGAACAAAACACAAAACTATACCCACAAAATACTAGAAGAAATTGAAAACTCCACCAACCCAAAACAATTCTGGGAAATGTGGAATAACCTGAGTACAACACAATTGCAAGCATTACCAATCCAAGATGGCGACATCTGGAGAACACATTTTGAAAACCTCTACAAAGACATCCCAATAAACGAAACAAACCCAAGTCAACATCAGGTCACAGAAAAACTCCACACATTAGAAGCAACAATCAAAGACAACCAAAACCCTCTAGACTCCCCAATCACATGGAAAGAAATGGCCACAAAAACAAAATCTCTCCACCTAAAGAAAGCCTGTGGCCCAGACAACATCAAAAATGAAATGCTCAAGTTCAGCAATATGGAGATGCAGGGTGCGGTACTCAAATTATTCAACATCATATTACGTTCAGGCTGTTTTCCCGATATCTGGTGCCAAGGACTAATCTCCCCCATATATAAAAGCGGAAACAAATCAGACCCAAATAATTACCGCGGCATCTGTGTCAACAGTTGTCTAGGGAAGTTATTCTGCAGTATTCTAAATAGTAGATTACTTGATTTTCTTAACAAACATAATATCCTCAGAAAAAACCAAATAGGCTTTCTTCCAAAACACCGCACCGCCGACCATATCTATACCCTTCACACCCTCATTGAAAAACATATACACCAAACAAAAAATGGGAAAATATTCGCCTGTTTCATCGACTTCAAGAAAGCCTTTGACTCTATATGGCACGAAGGGCTCTATTATAAACTTCTTCAATGTGGAATAGGGGGCAAAGTCTATGACCTTATTAAATCAATGTATCTGAAAAACAAATGCGGGGTCAAAATTGGAGACAAACGCACCGATTTCTTCACCCAGAGAAGAGGCGTCCGGCAGGGCTGCAATTTGAGCCCGACCCTGTTCAACATATACATAAATGAATTAGCAGACATGCTGGAGCAAAGCGAGTCACCAGGTCTCCGTCTCCTGGATGGAGAAGTGAAATCCCTGTTCTATGCGGACGACCTGGTTCTGCTGTCTCCCACAGAACAGGGATTACAGCAACAACTAGACCTACTCGACAAATACTGCCAAAATTGGGCTCTAACAGTAAATCTAAAGAAAACCAACATCATGATTTTTCAAAAAAGGCCCAGATGTCAGGAAAACAAATACCAGTTTACCCTCAGTGATATCACTATAGGACACACTATGAGCTACACCTACCTTGGTCTAACTATTACAGCATCAGGGAGCTTCAGCATAGCAGTGAATGCACTAAAAGAAAAAGCCCGAAGAGCCCTATATGCAATAAAAAGAAAATTCTACAACATCCAAATCCCAATCAAAATCTGGCTCAAAATATTTGACAGCATAATCCTGCCCATTGCACTGTACGGTAGTGAAGTATGGGGCCCGCTAAATCACCAAAGCTACACTAAATGGGAAAAACATACAATAGAAGCCCTACATGCAGAATTCTGCCGAAGCATCCTTCGCACCCAAAGAAAAACGCCAACAAATGCATGCAGAGCCGAACTAGGCAGATACCCACTGATAATAAACATCCAAAAACGAGCACTAAACTTCCTAAATCACCTCAAATCTAGCTCCCCAGACACCCTTCATTTCAAAGCCTTTCAGACCCAAGAGCTAAACCCAGAAAAGAGTCCTCTGAGTCAGCTGCTACGGAAACTAAGTACTCAGCCGGACCCTGACCAGCCCCAGACCAACACAGCCGTCCAAACACCAATCCGAGTGAACCAAATCATTAAAAAATGCAAAGAAACCTACCTGGAACATTGGAACCAAATAACCGAAAGCCAAAGCAGATTAGAATGTTACCGGGCCCTAAAAAGAGAATATAAACTGGCAGACTACCTCACGACCATCAGAGACACAAAACAGAGACAGACCCTCACCAGGTACAGACTAAGCGACCACCAACTGGAAATTGAAAAAGGCAGATACAAGAAATCCTGGCAGCCTAGAGAGAATAGAATATGCGATCAATGTCTGGCTGGCGAGGTTGAAACAGAAATGCATTTCCTCCTAAAATGCGAAAAATTCAACACATCAAGAAACATATTATTCAACAAGCTAAGCCAAACAACCCCAGATTTCAAGGAATTGGATGATCTGTCAAAATTGAGATTAGTCCTAGGAGAAGGAGACAGACCATACCTTGGGGCCAAATATGTAACAACATGTCACAACCTGAGGACTGTTTAAAATTAAGACTGTTTAAAATTAATATTGAACGTACCAAATGAAGTACAAAGACTGTTTAAAATTAATATTGTTTAAAAGTAATATTGTATGTACCCAACAAATGTCAAATCGATTGACACCTACAGAATGTTGGAAAACTGTACCTTTTTGCTATGTAAGCTTTGGCAATATGGTTCTCTGTAAACTTTCATGCCAATAAAGCATTTTAATTGGAATTGGAATTGGAATTGGAGAGAGTGGGAGTGTGAGAGACTGAGAGAGAGAGTGGGAGTGTGAGAGAGAGAGTGAGAGTGGGAGTGGGAGATAGAGAGAGTGGGAGTGTGTGAGAGAGAGAGTGGGAGTGTGAGAGAGAAAGAGCGAGAGTGTGTGAGAGAGAGAGAGAGAGTGGGAGTGTGTGTGAGAGAGAGACAGAGAGCGGGAGAGTGTGAGAGAGAGAGAGAGTGAGAGTTTATGAGAGAGAGAGAGAGAGTGGGAGTGTGTGAGAGAGAGAGAGACTGGGAGTGTGTGAGAGAGAGATAGAGAGTGGGAGTGTGTGAGAGAGAGAGAGGGACTGGGAGTGTGTGAGAGAGAGAGAGAGAGTGGGAGTGTGTGAGAGAGTGAGAGAGAGAGAGTGGGAGTGTGTGTGTGTGTGAGAGAGAGAGAGGTAGAGAGAGTGGGAGTGTGTGAGAGAGAGAGAGACTGGGAGTGAGAGAGAGAGAGAGAGAAAGAGTGACTGGGAGTGTGTGAGAGAGAGAGAGACTGGGAGTGTGAGATAGAGAGACTGGGAGTGAGAGAGAGAGAGACTGGGAGTGTGTGTGAGAGAGAGATAGTGGGAGTGTGAGAGAGAGAGAGAGAGTGGGAGTGTGAGAGAGAGACTGGGAGTGTGAGAGAGAGAGACTGGGAGTGAGAGAGAGAGAGACTGGGAGTGTGTGTGAGAGAGAGAGAGTGGGGGTGGGAGAGAGAGAGAGAGAGACTGGGAGTGTGAGAGAGAGAGAGAGAGAGAGACTGCGAGTGAGAGATAGATAGAGAGAAACTGGGAATGTAAGGGAGAGAGATACTGGGAGTGTGTGAGAGAGAGAGAAAGAGATTGGGAGTCAGAGAGAGAGAGAGAGAGAGAGAGAGTGGGAGTGTGAGAGACTGAGAGAGAGAGTGGGAGTGTGAGAGAGAGAGTGAGAGAGGGAGTGGGAGATAGAGAGAGTGGGAGTGTGTGAGAGAGAGAGAGTGGGGGTGGGAGAGAGAGAGAGAGAGACTGGGACTCAGAGAGAGAGAGAGTCTGGGAATGTAAGAGAGAGAGAGAGACTGGGAGTGGGAGTGTGAGAGAGAGAGAGAGAGAGAGAGGGAGACTGGGAGTGAGAGAGAGAGAGAGAGACTGGCAGTATGAGAGAGAGTGTGTGAGAGAGAGAGAGAGTGGGAGTGTGAGAGAGAGAGAGAGAGAGACAGCTTGGAGCTGTGGGAGAGCAGCAGCGCGACCGGCGGCACTTCAAACCGGCGGGTTCAGCAGAGGCGGGACCAAATCAACAGCAGAGCAGAGAGGCCCACAGCCCCGAGACCGGAGAAGCAGCGGACCTGCGCGGGAGCAGCCCGAGGCGGGAGAGCTTCAAGGCTTGAGAGGGAGCAGTCAGAGGCACCGACCAATCCAGGTTCCAGGAGAGAGCTAGTGCAGTCGGGAGAGCAGGAGGCGAGTAACTGGTGAGTTTAAAAGCTCACCTTTCGCGCGCTTTTTCTTTCACAGCTGGTGCAGTCAGGAGAGCAGGAGGCCAGTAACTCGTATATAAGTGGAGCTGTTGCTAAACCCGAAACACTACAGTGTAGTGTCTCCCACCCTTCCACCTCCTCTAACCTTTTAGGGGTTAGGGGAAGTTGAAAAGCTAGGTTCAATTTATTTTATTTCAGGAGCCTAACCGAGGTGGAAAAGGTTCCAGGACAGGAGGCGGCAGTGAGAGAGAGAGAGAGAGACTGGGAGTGAGAGCGAGAGAGAGAGAGTGGGAGTGAGAGAGAGATAGAGAGAGAGAAACTGGGAATGTAAGAGAGAAAGAGACTGGGAGTGTGTGAGAGAGAGATAGACTGGGAGTGAGAGAGAGAGAGAGAGAGAAAGAGTGACTGGGAGTGTGTGAGAGAGAGAGAGACTGGGAGTGTGTGAGAGGGAGCGAGACTGGGAGTGAGAGAGAGAGAGAGAGACTGGGAGTGAGAGAGAGATAGAGAGAGAGAAACTGGGAATGTAAGAGAGAAAGAGACTGGGAGTGTGTGAGAGAGAGAGAGACTGGGAGTGAAAGAGAGAGAGAGAGAGATTGGGAGTCAGAGAGAGAGAGAGTCTGGGAATGTGAGAGAGAGAGAGGGACTGGGAGTGTGAGAGAGAGAGAGAGAGAGGGAGACTGGGAGTGAGAGAGAGAGAGAGTGGGAGTGTGTGAGAGAGAGAGAGAGATTGTGAGTGTGTGTGAGAGAGAGTGAGAGAGAGAGAGTGTGTGAGAGAGAGAGAGCGTGTGTGAGAGAGAGAGAGCGTGTGTGAGAGAGAGAGAGAGGGAGTGTGAGAGAGAGAGAGAGAGTGGGATTGTGAGAGAGTGGGAGTGTGAGAGAGAGAGTGAGAGTGGGAGTGGGAGATAGAGAGAGTGGGAGTGTGTGAGAGAGAGAGTGGGAGTGTGAGAGAGAAAGAGCGAGAGTGTGTGAGAGAGAGAGAGAGTGGGAGTGTGTGTGAGAGAGAGACAGAGAGCGGGAG
This sequence comes from Somniosus microcephalus, assembly GCF_052327205.1. Lineage (NCBI taxonomy): Eukaryota > Metazoa > Chordata > Chondrichthyes > Squaliformes > Somniosidae > Somniosus > Somniosus microcephalus. The sequence continues at coordinate 22,762,440 of NW_028225184.1, forward strand.
AGTGTGAGAGAGAGAGAGACTGGGAGTGCGTGTGAGAGAGAGAGAGAGAGTTGGAGTGTGGGTGTGAGAGAGAGAGAGAGACTGGGAGTGTGTGAGAGAGAGAGAGACTGGGAGTGTGTGAGAGAGAGAGAGAGAGAGTGGGAGTGTGTGAGAGAGAGAGAGAGACTGGGAGTGTGTGTGAGAGAGAGAGAGACTGGGAGTTTGTGAGAGAGAGAGAGACTGGGAGTGTGAGAGAGAGAGACTGGGAGTGTGAGAGAGAGAGAGAGTGGAAGTGTGTGAGAGAGAGAGAGAGAGAGAGTGGGAGTGTGTGAGAGAGAGAGAGAGAGAGAGTGGGAGTGTGTGTGTGAGAGAGAGAGAGAGAGAGAGTGGGAGTGTGTGAGAGAGAGAGAGACTGGGAGTGAGAGAGAGAGAGAGGGAGAAAGAGTGACTGGGAGTGTGTGAGAGAGAGAGAGACTGGGAGTGTGTGAGAGGGAGCGAGACTGGGAGTGAGAGAGAGAGAGACTGGGAGTGAGAGAGAGATAGAGAGAGAGAAACTGGGAATGTAAGAGAGAAAGAGACTGGGAGTGTGTGTGAGAGAGAGAGAGACTGGGAGTTTGTTAGAGAGAGAGAGACTGGGAGTGTGAGAGAGAGAGACTGGGAGAGTGAGAGAGAGAGAGAGTGGAAGTGTGTGAGAGAGAGAGAGAGTGGGAGTGTGTGAGAGAGAGAGAGAGAGAGAGTGGGAGTGTGTGAGAGAGAGAGAGACTGGGAGTGAGAGAGAGAGAGAGAGAAAGAGTGACTGGGAGTGTGTGAGAGAGAGAGAGACTGGGAGTGTGTGAGAGGGAGGGAGACTGGGAGTGAGAGAGAGAGAGAGAGGCTGGGAGTGAGAGAGAGAGAGACTGGGAGTGTGTGAGAGAGAGAGAGACTGGTAGTGTGTGAGAGGGAGGGAGACTGGGAGTGAGAGAGAGAGAGAGAGGCTGGGAGTGAGAGAGAGAGAGACTGGGAGTGTGTGTGAGAGAGAGAGAGTGGGGGTGGGAGAGAGAGAGAGAGAGACTGGGAGTGTGAGAGAGAGAGAGAGAGAGAGACTGCGAGTGAGAGATAGAGAGAGAGAAACTGGGAATGTAAGAGAGAAAGAGACTGGGCGTGTGTGAGAGAGAGAGAGACTGGGAGTGAAAGAGAGAGAGAGAGAGATTGGGAGTCAGAGAGAGAGAGAGTCTGGGAATGTGAGAGAGAGAGAGAGACTGGGAGTGTGAGAGAGAGAGAGAGACTGGGAGTGAGAGAGAGAGAGAGAGACTGGGAGTGAGAGAGAGATAGAGAGAGAGAAACTGGGAATGTACGAGAGAAAGAGACTGGGAGTGTGTGAGAGAGAGAGAGACTGGGAGTGAAAGAGAGAGAGAGAGAGATTGGGAGTCAGAGAGAGAGAGTCTGGGAATGTGAGAGAGAGAGAGAGACTGGGAGTGTGAGAGAGAGAGAGAGACTGGGATTGGGAGTGTGAGAGAGAGAGAGAGAGAGAGAGAGGGAGACTGGGAGTGAGAGAGAGAGAGAGAGACTGGGAGTTTGAGAGAGAGAGTGTGTGTGTGAAGAGAGAGAGTGTGTGAGAGAGAGAGAGAGTGGGAGTGTGAGAGAGAGAGAGAGAGAGAGAGAGAGAGGGAGACTGGGAGTGAGAGAGAGAGAGAGAGAATGGGAGTGTGTGGGAGTGTGTGTGTGAGAGAGAGAGAGACTGGGAGTGAGAGAGAGAGAGAGAGAGAAAGAGTGACTGGGAGTGTGTGAGAGAGAGAGTGACTGGGAGTGTGTGAGAGGGAGCGAGACTGGGAGTGAGAGAGAGAGAGAGAGAGACGGGGAGTGAGAGAGAGATAGAGAGAGAGAAACTGGGAATATAAGAGAAAAAAGAGACTGGGAGTGTGTGAGAGAGAGAGATTGGGAGTGTGAGAGAGAGACTGGGAGTGTGAGAGAGAGAGATTGGGAGTGTGAGAGAGAGAGAGATTGGGAGTGTGAGAGTGAGAGAGATTGGGAGTGTGAGAGAGAGAGAGATTGGGAGTGTGACAGAGTGTGCCCGGCGGTGGCGAGGCTTTTTTGAGGGCATGTTTTTGTTGGAAGAGAGAGAGGGAGCGACTGGGGGGAAGAGAGAGAGTGAAGGAAAGAGAGAGAGAGGGAAGGAGTGAGAGGGAGAGAGAGAGAGAGGGAAGGAGAGAGAGAGAGAGAGACGGAAGGAGAGAGAGAGAGGGAAGGAGAGAGGGAAGGAGAGAGAGAGAGAGGGAAGGAGAGAGAGAGAGAGATAGAAGGAGAGAGAGAGAGAGATGGAAGGAGAGAGAGTGGGAAGGAGAGAGAGCGAGAGGGAAGGAGAGAGAGAGAGAGGGAAGGAGAGAGAGAGAGAGAGGGAAGGAGAGAGAGATGGAAAGAGAGAGAGGGAAGGAGAGAAAGAGAGGGGGAAGGAGAGAGAGAGGGGAAGGAGAGACAGGGGGAAGGAGAAAGAGACGGGGTGAGAGGGAAGGAGAGAGAGACGGGATGAGAGAGAGAGAGAGAGGCTGGGGGAGAGAGAAAGAGAGAGAGACTGGGGGGAGAAGAGAGAGAGAGAGATTGGGGGGAGAAGAGAAAGAGAGAGATTGGTGGGAAGAGAGAGACTGGGAGTGTGAGAGAGAGATAGAGAGAGAGAGAGACTGGGAGTGAGAGAGAGACAGAGACTGGGAGTGAGAGAGAGAGAGAGAGAGTCTGGGAGTGTGAGACAGAGAGAGAGAGTGACTGGGAGTGTGAGAGAGAGAGAGGGACTGGGAGTGTGAGAGAGAGAGAGAGAGGGAGTGTGTGTGAGAGAGAGAGAGAGAGTGTGAGTGTGAGAGAGAGAGAGGGATGGTGAGAGAGAGAGAGAGAGGGGGAGTGTGCGTGAGAGAGAGAGAGAGAGAGTGGGAGTGCATGAGAGAGAGAGAGAGAATGGGAGTGTGTGAGAGTGTGTGTGTGAGAGAGAGAGAGATTGGGAGTGAGAGAGAGAGAGAGAGAGAAAGAGTGACTGGGAGTGTGTGAGAGAGAGAGTGACTGGGAGTGTGTGAGAGGGAGCGAGACTGGGAGTGAGAGAGAGAGAGAGAGAGACTGGGAGTGAGAGAGAGATAGAGAGAGAGAAACTGGGAATATAAGAGAAAAAAGAGACTGGGAGTGTGTGAGAGAGAGAGAGACTGGGAGTGAGAGAGAGAGACTGGGAGTGAGAGAGAGAGAGAGATTGGGAGTCAGAGAGAGAGAGAGACTGGGAGTGTGAGAGAGAGAGAGAGACTGGGAGTGTGAGAGAGAGAGAGACTGGGAGTGTGTGAGAGAGAGAGAGAGAGACTGGGAGTGAGAGAGAGAGAGACTGGGAGTTTGAGAGAGAGAGAGAGAGTGGGAGTGTGAGAGTGGGAGTGTGAGAGAGAGAGAGTGAGAGTGGGAGTGTGAGAGGCAGAGAGTGGGAGTCTGTGAGAACAGAGTAGGCGTGTGAGAGAGAGAGAGTGAGAGTGTGTGAGAGAGAGAGAGAGAGTGGGAGTGTGTGAGGGAGATGAGACTGGGAGTGTGTGAGAGAGAGAGAGAGAGAGAGTGGGAGTGTGTGAGAGAGAGAGAGAGAGACTGGGAGTGTGTGTGAGAGAGAGAGAGACTGGGAGTTTGTGAGAGAGAGAGAGACTGGGAGTGTGAGAGAGAGAGACTGGGAGTGTGAGAGAGAGAGAGAGTGGAAGTGTGTGAGAGAGAGAGAGAGAGAGAGAGTGGGAGTGTGTGAGAGAGAGAGAGAGAGAGAGTGGGAGTGTGTGTGTGAGAGAGAGAGAGAGAGAGAGTGGGAGTGTGTGAGACAGAGAGAGACTGGGAGTGGGAGTGTGAGAGAGAGAGAGAGAGAGGTAGAGAGAGTGGGAGTGTGTGAGAGAGAGAGAGACTGGGAGTGAGAGAGAGAGAGAGAGAAAGAGTGACTGGGAGTGTGTGAGAGAGAGAGAGACTGGGAGTTTGTGAGAGGGAGCGAGACTGGGAGTGAGAGAGAGAGAGAGAGAGGCTGGGAGTGAGAGAGAGAGAGACTGGGAGTGTGTGTGAGAGAGAGAGGATGGGGGTGGGAGAGAGAGAGAGAGAGAGACTGGGAGTGTGTGAGAGAGAGAGAGACTGGGAGTGAGAGAGAGAGAGACTGGGAGTTTGAGTGAGTTTTAGAGAGTGTGTGCGAGAGAGAGAGAGTTTGTGAGAGAGAGAGAGTGGGAGTGTGAGAGAGAGAGAGAGAGAGTGGGAGTGTGAGAGGCAGAGAGTGGGAGTCTGTGAGAGACAGAGTAGGCGTGTGAGTGAGAGAGAGTGAGAGTGTGTGAGAGAGAGAGAGAGTGGGAGTGTGTGAGAGAGAGAGAGACTGGGAGTGTGTGTGAGAGAGAGAGAGAGAGAGTGGGAGTGTGTGTGTGAGAGAGAGAGAGAGAGAGTGGGAGTGTGTGAGAGAGAGAGAGACTGGGGGTGAGAGAGAGAGAGAGAGGCTGGGAGTGAGAGAGAGAGAGACTGGGAGTGTGTGTGAGAGAGAGAGAGTGGGGGTGGGAGAGAGAGAGAGAGAGACTGGGAGTGAGAGAGAGATAGAGAGAGAGAAACTGGGAATGTAAGAGAGAAAGAGACTGGGAGTGTGTGTGAGAGAGAGAGAGACTGGGAGTTTGTGAGAGAGAGAGAGACTGGGAGTGTGAGAGAGAGAGACTGGGAGTGTGCGAGAGAGAGTGGAAGTGTGTGAGAGAGAGAGAGAGAGAGAGAAAGAGTGACTGGGAGTGTGTGAGAGAGAGAGAGACTGGGAGTGTGTGAGAGGGAGCGAGACTGGGAGTGAGAGAGAGAGAGAGAGACTGGGAGTGAGAGAGAGATAGAGAGAGAGAAACTGGGAATGTAAGAGAGAAAGAGACTGGGAGTGTGTGTGTGAGAGAGAGAGACTGGGAGTTTGTGAGAGAGAGAGAGACTGGGAGTGAGAGAGAGAGAGAGAGATTGGGAGTCAGAGAGAGAGAGAGTCTGGGAATGTGAGAGAGAGAGAGAGACTGGGAGTGTGAGAGAGAGAGAGAGACTGGGAGTGGGAGTGTGAGAGAGAGAGAGAGAGAGAGAGAGGGAGACTGGGAGTGAGAGAGAGAGAGAGAGACTGGGAGTTTGAGAGAGAGAGTGTGTGTGTGAAGAGAGAGAGTGTGTGAGAGAGAGAGAGAGTGGGAGTGTGAGAGAGAGAGAGAGACTGGGAGTGAAAGAGAGAGAGAGAGAGATTGGGAGTCAGAGAGAGAGAGAGTCTGGGAATGTGAGAGAGAGAGAGAGACTGGGAGTGAGAGAGAGAGAGAGAGAGAAAGAGTGACTGGGAGTGTGAGAGAAAAAAGAGACTGGGAGTGTGTGAGAGAGAGAGAGACTGGGAGTGAGAGAGAGAGACTGGGAATGAGAGAGAGAGAGATTGGGAGTCAGAGAGAGAGAGAGACTGGGATTGTGTGTGAGAGAGAGAGAGAGAGACTGGGAGTGTGAGAGAGAGAGAGAGACTGGGAGTGGGAGTGTGTGAGAGAGAGAGAGAGAGAGAGAGAGTGACTGGGAGTGAGAGAGAGAGAGAGAGAGAGACTGGGAGTTTGAGAGAGAGCGAGTGTGTGAGAGAGAGAGAGGGTGTGTGAGAGAGAGAGAGAGGGCGTGTGAGAGAGAGAGAGAGAGAGTGGGAGTGTGAGAGACTGAGAGAGAGAGTGGGAGTGTGAGAGAGAGAGTGAGAGTGGGAGTGGGAGATAGAGAGAGTGGGAGTGTGTGAGAGAGAGAGTGGGAGTGTGAGAGAGAAAGAGCGAGAGTGTGTGAGAGAGAGAGAGAGAGTGGGAGTGTGTGTGAGAGAGAGACAGAGAGCGGGAGAGTGTGAGAGAGAGAGAGACTGGGAGTGTGTGTGAGAGAGAGAGAGAGAGTTGGAGTGTGTGTGTGAGAGAGAGAGAGAGACTGGGATTTTGTGAGAGAGAGAGAGAGACTGGGAGTGTGAGAGAGAGAGAGAGACTGGGAGTGTGAGAGAGAGAGAGAGACTGGAAGTGCGAGAGAGAGAGAGAGTGGAAGTGTGTGAGAGAGAGAGAGAGAGTGGGAGTGTGTGAGAGAGAGAGAGAGAGATTGTGAGTGTGTGTGAGAGAGAGTGTGTGAGAGAGAGAGAGAGACTGGGAGTGTGAGAGAGAGAGAGAGACAGACTGGGAGTATGAGAGAGAGACTGGGAGTGTGAGAGAGAGACTGGGAGTGTGAGATAGAGAGACTGGGAGTGAGAGAGAGAGAGACTGGGAGTGTGTGTGAGAGAGAGAGAGTGGGGGTGGGAGAGAGAGAGAGAGACTGGGAGTGTGAGAGAGAGAGAGAGAGAGAGAGACTGCGAGTGAGAGATAGATAGAGAGAAACTGGGAAT
>NW_028225184.1:22783743-22786243 GCF_052327205.1 Somniosus microcephalus
AGTCTGGGAGTGTGAGACAGAGAGAGAGAGTGACTGGGAGTGAGAGAGAGAGAGAGAGACTGGGAGTGAAAGAGAGATAGAGAGAAACTGGGAATGTAAGGGAGAGATACTGGGAGTGTGTGAGAGAGAGAGAGACTGGGAGTGAGAGAGAGAGAGACTGGGAGTGTGAGAGAGAGAGAGAGAGAGATTGGGAGTCAGAGAGAGAGAGAGAATGAGAGAGAGAGAGAGACTGGGAGTTTGAGTGAGTTTTAGAGAGTGTGTGCGAGAGAGAGAGAATTTGTGAGAGAGAGAGAGTGGGAGTGTGAGAGAGAGAGAGAGAGAGTGGGAGTGTGAGAGAGAGAGAGAGAGAGACAGCTTGGACCTGTGGGAGAGCAGCAGCGCGACCGGCGGCACTTAAAACCGGCGGGTTCAGCAGAGGCGGGACCAAATCAACAGCAGAGCAGAGAGGCCCACAGCCCCGAGACCGGAGAAGCAGCGGACCTGCGCGGGAGCAGCCCGAGGCGGGAGAGCTTACAGGCTTGAGAGGGAGCTGTCAGAGGCACCGACCAATCCAGGTTCCAGGAGAGAGCTGGTGCAGTCGGGAGAGCAGGAGGCCAGTAACTGCTGGTGCAGTCGGGAGAGCAGGAGGCCAGTAACTGGTGAGTTTAAAAGCTCACCCTTCGCGGGCTTTTTCTCTCACAGCTGGTGCAGTCAGGAGAGCAGGAGGCCAGTAACTCTTATATAAGTGGAGCTGTTGCTAAACCCGAAACACTACAGTGTAGTGTCTCCCACCCTTCCACCTCCTCTAACCTTTTAGGGGTTAGGGGAAGTTGAAAAGGGAGGTTCAATTTATGTTATTTCAGGAGCCTAACCTAGGTGGAAAAGGTTCCAGGACAGGAGGCGGCAGTGAGAGAGAGAGACTGGGAGTTTGAGAGAGCGAGTGCGTGAGAGAGAGAGAGCGTGTGTGAGAGAGAGAGAGAGGGAGTGTGAGAGAGTGTGCCTGGCGGTGGCGAGGCTTTTTTGAGGGCATGTTTTTGTTGGAAGAGAGAGAGGGAGCGACTGGGGGGAAGAGAGAGAGTGAAGGAGAGAGAGAGAGAGGGAAGGAGTGAGAGGGAGAGAGAGAGAGAGAGAGGGAAGGAGAGAGAGAGAGAGAGAGGGAAGGAGAGAGAGAGAGGGAAGGAGAGAGAGAGAGAGAGGGAAGGAGAGAGAGAGAGAGATAGAAGGAGAGAGAGAGAGAGATGGAAGGAGAGAGAGTGGGAAGGAGAGAGAGCGAGAGTGAAGGAGAGAGAGAGAGAGGGAAGGAGAGAGAGAGAGAGAGGGAAGGAGAGAGAGAGGGAAAGAGAGAGAGGGAAGGAGAGAAAGAGAGGGGGAAGGAGAGAGAGAGGGGAACGAGAGACAGGGGGAAGGAGAAAGAGACGGGGTGAGTGGGAAGGAGAGAGAGACGGGATGAGAGAGAGAGAGAGAGGCTGGGGGAGAGAGAAAGAGAGAGAGACTGGAGGGAGAAAAGAGAGAGAGAGATTGGGGGGAGAAGAGAAAGAGAGAGATTGGTGGGAAGAGAGAGATTGGGAGTGTGAGAGAGAGAGATAGAGAGAGAGAGAGACTGGGAGTGAGAGAGAGACAGAGACTGGGAGTGAGAGAGAGAGAGAGAGAGTCTGGGAGTGTGAGACAGAGAGAGAGAGTGACTGGGAGTGAGAGAGAGAGAGAGAGACTGGGAGTGAAAGAGAGATAGAGAGAAACTGGGAATGTAAGGGAGAGATACTGGGAGTGTGTGAGAGAGAGAGAGACTGGGAGTGAGAGAGAGAGAGACTGGGAGTGTGAGAGAGAGAGAGAGAGAGATTGGGAGTCAGAGAGAGAGAGAGAATGAGAGAGAGAGAGAGACTGGGAGTTTGAGTGAGTTTTAGAGAGTGTGTGCGAGAGAGAGAGAATTTGTGAGAGAGAGAGAGTGGGAGTGTGAGAGAGAGAGAGAGAGAGTGGGAGTGTGAGAGAGAGAGAGAGAGAGACAGCTTGGACCTGTGGGAGAGCAGCAGCGCGACCGGCGGCACTTAAAACCGGCGGGTTCAGCAGAGGCGGGACCAAATCAACAGCAGAGCAGAGAGGCCCACAGCCCCGAGACCGGAGAAGCAGCGGACCTGCGCGGGAGCAGCCCGAGGCGGGAGAGCTTCAAGGCTTGAGAGGGAGCAGTCAGAGGCACCGACCAATCCAGGTTCCAGGAGAGAGCTGGTGCAGTCGGGAGAGCAGGAGGCCAGTAACTGCTGGTGCAGTCGGGAGAGCAGGAGGCCAGTAACTGGTGAGTTTAAAAGCTCACCCTTCGCGGGCTTTTTCTCTCACAGCTGGTGCAGTCAGGAGAGCAGGAGGCCAGTAACTCTTATATAAGTGGAGCTGTTGCTAAACCCGAAACACTACAGTGTAGTGTCTCCCACCCTTCCACCTCCTCTAACCTTTTAGGGGTTAGGGGAAGTTGAAAAGGGAGGTTCAATTTATGTTATTTCAGGAGCCTAACCTAGGTGGAAAAGGTTCCAGG
>NW_028225184.1:22791243-22798743 GCF_052327205.1 Somniosus microcephalus
GGGGGAGAGAGAAAGAGAGAGAGACTGGAGGGAGAAAAGAGAGAGAGAGATTGGGGGGAGAAGAGAAAGAGAGAGATTGGTGGGAAGAGAGAGATTGGGAGTGTGAGAGAGAGAGATAGAGAGAGAGAGAGACTGGGAGTGAGAGAGAGACAGAGACTGGGAGTGAGAGAGAGAGAGAGAGAGTCTGGGAGTGTGAGACAGAGAGAGAGAGTGACTGGGAGTGAGAGAGAGAGAGAGTGACTGGGAGTGAAAGAGAGATAGAGAGAAACTGGGAATGTAAGGGAGAGATACTGGGAGTGTGTGAGAGAGAGAGAGACTGGGAGTGAGAGAGAGAGAGACTGGGAGTGTGAGAGAGAGAGAGAGAGAGATTGGGAGTCAGAGAGAGAGAGAGAATGAGAGAGAGAGAGAGACTGGGAGTTTGAGTGAGTTTTAGAGAGTGTGTGCGAGAGAGAGAGAATTTGTGAGAGAGAGAGAGTGGGAGTGTGAGAGAGAGAGAGAGAGAGTGGGAGTGTGAGAGAGAGAGAGAGAGAGACAGCTTGGACCTGTGGGAGAGCAGCAGCGCGACCGGCGGCACTTAAAACCGGCGGGTTCAGCAGAGGCGGGACCAAATCAACAGCAGAGCAGAGAGGCCCACAGCCCCGAGACCGGAGAAGCAGCGGACCTGCGCGGGAGCAGCCCGAGGCGGGAGAGCTTCAAGGCTTGAGAGGGAGCAGTCAGAGGCACCGACCAATCCAGGTTCCAGGAGAGAGCTAGTGCAGTCGGGAGAGCAGGAGGCGAGTAACTGGTGAGTTTAAAAGCTCACCTTTCGCGCGCTTTTTCTTTCACAGCTGGTGCAGTCAGGAGAGCAGGAGGCCAGTAACTCTTATATAAGTGGAGCTGTTGCTAAACCCGAAACACTACAGTGTAGTGTCTCCCACCCTTCCACCTCCTCTAACCTTTTAGGGGTTAGGGGAAGTTGAAAAGGGAGGTTCAATTTATGTTATTTCAGGAGCCTAACCTAGGTGGAAAAGGTTCCAGGACAGGAGGCGGCAGTGAGAGAGAGAGACTGGGAGTTTGAGAGAGCGAGTGCGTGAGAGAGAGAGAGCGTGTGTGAGAGAGAGAGAGAGGGAGTGTGAGAGAGTGTGCCTGGCGGTGGCGAGGCTTTTTTGAGGGCATGTTTTTGTTGGAAGAGAGAGAGGGAGCGACTGGGGGGAAGAGAGAGAGTGAAGGAGAGAGAGAGAGAGGGAAGGAGTGAGAGGGAGAGAGAGAGAGAGAGAGGGAAGGAGAGAGAGAGAGAGAGAGGGAAGGAGAGAGAGAGAGGGAAGGAGAGAGAGAGAGAGAGGGAAGGAGAGAGAGAGAGAGATAGAAGGAGAGAGAGAGAGAGATGGAAGGAGAGAGAGTGGGAAGGAGAGAGAGCGAGAGTGAAGGAGAGAGAGAGAGAGGGAAGGAGAGAGAGAGAGAGAGGGAAGGAGAGAGAGAGGGAAAGAGAGAGAGGGAAGGAGAGAAAGAGAGGGGGAAGGAGAGAGAGAGGGGAAGGAGAGACAGGGGGAAGGAGAAAGAGACGGGGTGAGTGGGAAGGAGAGAGAGACGGGATGAGAGAGAGAGAGAGAGGCTGGGGGAGAGAGAAAGAGAGAGAGACTGGAGGGAGAAAAGAGAGAGAGAGATTGGGGGGAGAAGAGAAAGAGAGAGATTGGTGGGAAGAGAGAGATTGGGAGTGTGAGAGAGAGAGATAGAGAGAGAGAGAGACTGGGAGTGAGAGAGAGACAGAGACTGGGAGTGAGAGAGAGAGAGAGAGAGTCTGGGAGTGTGAGACAGAGAGAGAGAGTGACTGGGAGTGAGAGAGAGAGAGAGAGACTGGGAGTGAAAGAGAGATAGAGAGAAACTGGGAATGTAAGGGAGAGATACTGGGAGTGTGTGAGAGAGAGAGAGACTGGGAGTGAGAGAGAGAGAGACTGGGAGTGTGAGAGAGAGAGAGAGAGAGATTGGGAGTCAGAGAGAGAGAGAGAATGAGAGAGAGAGAGAGACTGGGAGTTTGAGTGAGTTTTAGAGAGTGTGTGCGAGAGAGAGAGAATTTGTGAGAGAGAGAGAGTGGGAGTGTGAGAGAGAGAGAGAGAGAGTGGGAGTGTGAGAGAGAGAGAGAGAGAGACAGCTTGGACCTGTGGGAGAGCAGCAGCGCGACCGGCGGCACTTAAAACCGGCGGGTTCAGCAGAGGCGGGACCAAATCAACAGCAGAGCAGAGAGGCCCACAGCCCCGAGACCGGAGAAGCAGCGGACCTGCGCGGGAGCAGCCCGAGGCGGGAGAGCTTACAGGCTTGAGAGGGAGCTGTCAGAGGCACCGACCAATCCAGGTTCCAGGAGAGAGCTGGTGCAGTCGGGAGAGCAGGAGGCCAGTAACTGCTGGTGCAGTCGGGAGAGCAGGAGGCCAGTAACTGGTGAGTTTAAAAGCTCACCCTTCGCGGGCTTTTTCTCTCACAGCTGGTGCAGTCAGGAGAGCAGGAGGCCAGTAACTCTTATATAAGTGGAGCTGTTGCTAAACCCGAAACACTACAGTGTAGTGTCTCCCACCCTTCCACCTCCTCTAACCTTTTAGGGGTTAGGGGAAGTTGAAAAGGGAGGTTCAATTTATGTTATTTCAGGAGCCTAACCTAGGTGGAAAAGGTTCCAGGACAGGAGGCGGCAGTGAGAGAGAGAGACTGGGAGTTTGAGAGAGCGAGTGCGTGAGAGAGAGAGAGCGTGTGTGAGAGAGAGAGAGAGGGAGTGTGAGAGAGTGTGCCTGGCGGTGGCGAGGCTTTTTTGAGGGCATGTTTCTGTTGGAAGAGAGAGAGGGAGCGACTGGGGGGAAGAGAGAGAGTGAAGGAGAGAGAGAGAGAGGGAAGGAGTGAGAGGGAGAGAGAGAGAGAGAGAGGGAAGGAGAGAGAGAGAGAGAGAGGGAAGGAGAGAGAGAGAGGGAAGGAGAGAGAGAGAGAGAGGGAAGGAGAGAGAGAGAGAGATAGAAGGAGAGAGAGAGAGAGATGGAAGGAGAGAGAGTGGGAAGGAGAGAGAGCGAGAGTGAAGGAGAGAGAGAGAGAGGGAAGGAGAGAGAGAGAGAGAGGGAAGGAGAGAGAGAGGGAAAGAGAGAGAGGGAAGGAGAGAAAGAGAGGGGGAAGGAGAGAGAGAGGGGAACGAGAGACAGGGGGAAGGAGAAAGAGACGGGGTGAGTGGGAAGGAGAGAGAGACGGGATGAGAGAGAGAGAGAGAGGCTGGGGGAGAGAGAAAGAGAGAGAGACTGGAGGGAGAAAAGAGAGAGAGAGATTGGGGGGAGAAGAGAAAGAGAGAGATTGGTGGGAAGAGAGAGATTGGGAGTGTGAGAGAGAGAGATAGAGAGAGAGAGAGACTGGGAGTGAGAGAGAGACAGAGACTGGGAGTGAGAGAGAGAGAGAGAGAGTCTGGGAGTGTGAGACAGAGAGAGAGAGTGACTGGGAGTGAGAGAGAGAGAGAGAGACTGGGAGTGAAAGAGAGATAGAGAGAAACTGGGAATGTAAGGGAGAGATACTGGGAGTGTGTGAGAGAGAGAGAGACTGGGAGTGAGAGAGAGAGAGACTGGGAGTGTGAGAGAGAGAGAGAGAGAGATTGGGAGTCAGAGAGAGAGAGAGAATGAGAGAGAGAGAGAGACTGGGAGTTTGAGTGAGTTTTAGAGAGTGTGTGCGAGAGAGAGAGAATTTGTGAGAGAGAGAGAGTGGGAGTGTGAGAGAGAGAGAGAGAGAGTGGGAGTGTGAGAGAGAGAGAGAGAGAGACAGCTTGGACCTGTGGGAGAGCAGCAGCGCGACCGGCGGCACTTAAAACCGGCGGGTTCAGCAGAGGCGGGACCAAATCAACAGCAGAGCAGAGAGGCCCACAGCCCCGAGACCGGAGAAGCAGCGGACCTGCGCGGGAGCAGCCCGAGGCGGGAGAGCTTCAAGGCTTGAGAGGGAGCAGTCAGAGGCACCGACCAATCCAGGTTCCAGGAGAGAGCTGGTGCAGTCGGGAGAGCAGGAGGCCAGTAACTGCTGGTGCAGTCGGGAGAGCAGGAGGCCAGTAACTGGTGAGTTTAAAAGCTCACCCTTCGCGGGCTTTTTCTCTCACAGCTGGTGCAGTCAGGAGAGCAGGAGGCCAGTAACTCTTATATAAGTGGAGCTGTTGCTAAACCCGAAACACTACAGTGTAGTGTCTCCCACCCTTCCACCTCCTCTAACCTTTTAGGGGTTAGGGGAAGTTGAAAAGGGAGGTTCAATTTATGTTATTTCAGGAGCCTAACCTAGGTGGAAAAGGTTCCAGGACAGGAGGCGGCAGTGAGAGAGAGAGACTGGGAGTTTGAGAGAGCGAGTGCGTGAGAGAGAGAGAGCGTGTGTGAGAGAGAGAGAGAGGGAGTGTGAGAGAGTGTGCCTGGCGGTGGCGAGGCATTTTGAGGGCATGTTTTTGTTGGAAGAGAGAGAGGGAGCGACTGGGGGGAAGAGAGAGAGTGAAGGAGAGAGAGAGAGAGGGAAGGAGTGAGAGGGAGAGAGAGAGAGAGAGAGGGAAGGAGAGAGAGAGAGAGAGGGGGAAGGAGAGAGAGAGGGGAAGGAGAGACAGGGGGAAGGAGAAAGAGACGGGGTGAGTGGGAAGGAGAGAGAGACGGGATGAGAGAGAGAGAGAGAGGCTGGGGGAGAGAGAAAGAGAGAGAGACTGGAGGGAGAAAAGAGAGAGAGAGATTGGGGGGAGAAGAGAAAGAGAGAGATTGGTGGGAAGAGAGAGATTGGGAGTGTGAGAGAGAGAGATAGAGAGAGAGAGAGACTGGGAGTGAGAGAGAGACAGAGACTGGGAGTGAGAGAGAGAGAGAGAGAGTCTGGGAGTGTGAGACAGAGAGAGAGAGTGACTGGGAGTGAGAGAGAGAGAGAGAGACTGGGAGTGAAAGAGAGATAGAGAGAAACTGGGAATGTAAGGGAGAGATACTGGGAGTGTGTGAGAGAGAGAGAGACTGGGAGTGAGAGAGAGAGAGACTGGGAGTGTGAGAGAGAGAGAGAGAGAGATTGGGAGTCAGAGAGAGAGAGAGAATGAGAGAGAGAGAGAGACTGGGAGTTTGAGTGAGTTTTAGAGAGTGTGTGCGAGAGAGAGAGAATTTGTGAGAGAGAGAGAGTGGGAGTGTGAGAGAGAGAGAGAGAGAGTGGGAGTGTGAGAGAGAGAGAGAGAGAGACAGCTTGGACCTGTGGGAGAGCAGCAGCGCGACCGGCGGCACTTAAAACCGGCGGGTTCAGCAGAGGCGGGACCAAATCAACAGCAGAGCAGAGAGGCCCACAGCCCCGAGACCGGAGAAGCAGCGGACCTGCGCGGGAGCAGCCCGAGGCGGGAGAGCTTCAAGGCTTGAGAGGGAGCAGTCAGAGGCACCGACCAATCCAGGTTCCAGGAGAGAGCTAGTGCAGTCGGGAGAGCAGGAGGCGAGTAACTGGTGAGTTTAAAAGCTCACCCTTCGCGGGCTTTTTCTCTCACAGCTGGTGCAGTCAGGAGAGCAGGAGGCCAGTAACTCTTATATAAGTGGAGCTGTTGCTAAACCCGAAACACTACAGTGTAGTGTCTCCCACCCTTCCACCTCCTCTAACCTTTTAGGGGTTAGGGGAAGTTGAAAAGGGAGGTTCAATTTATGTTATTTCAGGAGCCTAACCTAGGTGGAAAAGGTTCCAGGACAGGAGGCGGCAGTGAGAGAGAGAGACTGGGAGTTTGAGAGAGCGAGTGCGTGAGAGAGAGAGAGCGTGTGTGAGAGAGAGAGAGAGGGAGTGTGAGAGAGTGTGCCTGGCGGTGGCGAGGCTTTTTTGAGGGCATGTTTTTGTTGGAAGAGAGAGAGGGAGCGACTGGGGGGAAGAGAGAGAGTGAAGGAGAGAGAGAGAGAGGGAAGGAGTGAGAGGGAGAGAGAGAGAGAGAGAGGGAAGGAGAGAGAGAGAGAGAGAGGGAAGGAGAGAGAGAGAGGGAAGGAGAGAGAGAGAGAGAGGGAAGGAGAGAGAGAGAGAGATAGAAGGAGAGAGAGAGAGAGATGGAAGGAGAGAGAGTGGGAAGGAGAGAGAGCGAGAGTGAAGGAGAGAGAGAGAGAGGGAAGGAGAGAGAGAGAGAGAGGGAAGGAGAGAGAGAGGGAAAGAGAGAGAGGGAAGGAGAGAAAGAGAGGGGGAAGGAGAGAGAGAGGGGAACGAGAGACAGGGGGAAGGAGAAAGAGACGGGGTGAGTGGGAAGGAGAGAGAGACGGGATGAGAGAGAGAGAGAGAGGCTGGGGGAGAGAGAAAGAGAGAGAGACTGGAGGGAGAAAAGAGAGAGAGAGATTGGGGGGAGAAGAGAAAGAGAGAGATTGGTGGGAAGAGAGAGATTGGGAGTGTGAGAGAGAGAGATAGAGAGAGAGAGAGACTGGGAGTGAGAGAGAGACAGAGACTGGGAGTGAGAGAGAGAGAGAGAGAGTCTGGGAGTGTGAGACAGAGAGAGAGAGTGACTGGGAGTGAGAGAGAGAGAGAGAGACTGGGAGTGAAAGAGAGATAGAGAGAAACTGGGAATGTAAGGGAGAGATACTGGGAGTGTGTGAGAGAGAGAGAGACTGGGAGTGAGAGAGAGAGAGACTGGGAGTGTGAGAGAGAGAGAGAGAGAGATTGGGAGTCAGAGAGAGAGAGAGAATGAGAGAGAGAGAGAGACTGGGAGTTTGAGTGAGTTTTAGAGAGTGTGTGCGAGAGAGAGAGAATTTGTGAGAGAGAGAGAGTGGGAGTGTGAGAGAGAGAGAGAGAGAGTGGGAGTGTGAGAGAGAGAGAGAGAGAGACAGCTTGGACCTGTGGGAGAGCAGCAGCGCGACCGGCGGCACTTAAAACCGGCGGGTTCAGCAGAGGCGGGACCAAATCAACAGCAGAGCAGAGAGGCCCACAGCCCCGAGACCGGAGAAGCAGCGGACCTGCGCGGGAGCAGCCCGAGGCGGGAGAGCTTCAAGGCTTGAGAGGGAGCAGTCAGAGGCACCGACCAATCCAGGTTCCAGGAGAGAGCTGGTGCAGTCGGGAGAGCAGGAGGCCAGTAACTGCTGGTGCAGTCGGGAGAGCAGGAGGCCAGTAACTGGTGAGTTTAAAAGCTCACCCTTCGCGGGCTTTTTCTCTCACAGCTGGTGCAGTCAGGAGAGCAGGAGGCCAGTAACTCTTATATAAGTGGAGCTGTTGCTAAACCCGAAACACTACAGTGTAGTGTCTCCCACCCTTCCACCTCCTCTAACCTTTTAGGGGTTAGGGGAAGTTGAAAAGGGAGGTTCAATTTATGTTATTTCAGGAGCCTAACCTAGGTGGAAAAGGTTCCAGGACAGGAGGCGGCAGTGAGAGAGAGAGACTGGGAGTTTGAGAGAGCGAGTGCGTGAGAGAGAGAGAGCGTGTGTGAGAGAGAGAGAGAGGGAGTGTGAGAGAGTGTGCCTGGCGGTGGCGAGGCATTTTGAGGGCATGTTTTTGTTGGAAGAGAGAGAGGGAGCGACTGGGGGGAAGAGAGAGAGTGAAGGAGAGAGAGAGAGAGGGAAGGAGTGAGAG
>NW_028225184.1:22801243-22843743 GCF_052327205.1 Somniosus microcephalus
AGAGCAGGAGGCGAGTAACTGGTGAGTTTAAAAGCTCACCTTTCGCGCGCTTTTTCTTTCACAGCTGGTGCAGTCAGGAGAGCAGGAGGCCAGTAACTCTTATATAAGTGGAGCTGTTGCTAAACCCGAAACACTACAGTGTAGTGTCTCCCACCCTTCCACCTCCTCTAACCTTTTAGGGGTGAGGGGAAGTTGAAAAGGTAGGTTCAATTTATTTTATTTCAGGAGCCTAACCTAGGTGGAAAAGGTTCCAGGACAGGAGGCGGCATTGAGAGAGAGAGAGAGAGACTGGGAGTTTGAGAGAGCGAGTGTGTGAGAGAGAGAGAGCGTGTGTGAGAGAGAGAGAGTGGGAGTGTGAGAGAGAGAGTGAGAGTGGGAGTGGGAGATAGAGAGAGTGGGAGTGTGTGAGAGAGAGAGTGGGAGTGTGAGAGAGAAAGAGCGAGAGTGTGTGAGAGAGAGAGAGAGAGTGGGAGTGTGTGTGAGAGAGAGACAGAGAGCGGGAGAGTGTGAGAGAGAGAGAGACTGGGAGTGTGTGTGTGAGAGAGAGAGAGAGTTGGAGTGTGTGTGTGAGAGAGAGAGAGGGACTGGGATTTTGTGAGAGAGAGAGAGAGACTGGGAGTGTGAGAGAGAGAGAGAGAGACTGGGAGTGGGAGTGAGAGAGAGAGAGAGAGAGAGGGAGACTGGGAGTGAGAGAGAGAGAGAGAGAGACTGGGAGTTTGAGAGAGAGAGTGTGTGTGTGAAGAGAGAGAGTGTGTGAGAGAGAGAGTGGGAGTGTGAGAGAGAGAGAGAGAGAGACAGCTTGGACCTGTGGGAGAGCAGCAGCGCGACCGGCGGCACTTAAAACCGGCGGGTTCAGCAGAGGCGGGACCAAATCAACAGCAGAGCAGAGAGGCCCACAGCCCCGAGACCGGAGAAGCAGCGGACCTGCGCGGGAGCAGCCCGAGGCGGGAGAGCTTCAAGGCTTGAGAGGGAGCAGTCAAAGGCACCGACCAATCCAGGTTCCAGGAGAGAGCTAGTGCAGTCGGGAGAGCAGGAGGCGAGTAACTGGTGAGTTTAAAAGCTCACCTTTCGCGCGCTTTTTCTTTCACAGCTGGTGCAGTCAGGAGAGCACCTGCACACGCCTCTGAACCGAAAGATACCTATGAACTTACATGCTGTCTCCGGAGATTCGGACTGTTCCCGTCCTGGGCATGCCGGCATACACCTTCGTAAAGACCCACGGATCCCAGGTGTGCATGCGGGATCACCTGGGCCAGGCCAAGCAATGACAAATGTGGTTTCCTATTATGCTTATGGGGATTCCATTTATGTACGGAATCCCCATTAGCTTTGTAGATATCACCAAATAAATCAAATTTCACTCAACTTCAATAAAAATAAATTACCACAGCTTCATAATTCATTAAAATGCCTTTAATTGAACATTTTAAATAACAAAAAATATTTTTTTCAAGTAACTGTAAACATTTTTGATCGTGACAAAATTAACCAAAATTCATTTTAAAGTAAATGAACATATAAATCTATTTTATACATTTAGTTTAACACTTATTATAAGCCTTATGCTGATACGGGGAAAAGGCAGGTTTGTGGGACGAGCTGAAGTTCCCTTGCAGTGAGCCGGCACGAGATTGACCGGCCGAATGGCCTCCTTCTTTGCTGTAACCATTCTATGATTCTTTGAAGTGAAGGCCTTACGTCTGCTTTTACCAAACCTAGCGTTTGTGGGTATTTGCTGGGCAGTAGTTGGTTAAATAGCTCCAAACCTTCACCAGGGAAAATGAATTTACAGTGGATCAGTCGCAGCGAAAGTTGACATATCGCAAGGTCGCGGTTTCCGTGCATGCGCAGCACATCATGAAAGCCGGAAGTTGTGTGGCCATTATGAAGGATTCCGACAGCGCACACTGAGCGGACACTGTCGGAAGCACCGCAAAATCAGGGATAATATTTCGCTATTCTGTGTTAACTTCCAGACCTACCATCTCTCCCTTCTTTTCTCTTCCCGATTGTTGATATCTGTGTGGTTCAGTATGAATAAGATACAGAGACTGGAGCTGAAAAATAAAACAAACTTAACATAGGTACTTGGTTTTTATCAAAAGAGAATCTTTCATACAGAATAGATGCTGCAACTTCCTAAACATTCACTCACAATTTCACACAAACTGAAATTTCAGTAGCCCTTAAGTTTCATTTCACTCAGTAATTGATTCACTCGTGTTTCATTGTTCTCAGCACAGAAGCTGGCCGATTATACTGTCAGCTTCAGTGCCGGTTTCAAACTTAAATTTATTTTCTGTCTCCTTTAGATACGAGTCGCCTTCTGGACAGATGAAAAACGATGCCAAACCTCTCTCAAGCTCCTCATCAAGGGCATTCTCAGCATCGCTTGAGTTCGCCATCGTTAATTAACTGTCTCTGATACTACTGGTAGTTCGCGATGTATTACACTCCTAGACCAACTAAGTAATCAGCCACGGTAATCAGTCCTAGGACCCGACTGAAAGCAAGTATGCCACAAAAAGCGATTAGCAAGCACTGGCCGGGCTGACTACGTTCATATGCCTTTTTTGACTCTTTCCAATTTTCTGAAGCGGATACCATATTGGTAACAGTGGTGGTCTTATTTTGGTGAGAGCAAGACTTCATATATTACAGTATTTCATCAGCAAATTACACGACGTTCCTATGGTATAATTTGTGACACTTGTACCACGTTCCCTGTGCAGTTTTTCAACATTCACCCTCCAGGCGCTCACTGTAGAACATTTAAGTGATAGTGGTTCAACTGTCCCTGGTTATTCTACAAAAACAGGAATGTGGAGCTTAATTTGTCCAATTACGTTTTCTCCCTTCAGTTTATAAAACCATATTGACGAAACGTGCAGTCACAGTGTGTGATTGGTGCCTCTTATCCCTGTCTTCAGTCTCATTACAAGCTTTTATTACGACTGTGTAAGTGACCCATCATGCAGATCTTGAAACTAATCGACTTGCTGACAACAATCAGGTATTAATACATCGTTTACTTTTTAACGTATTATGAGTAATGAAAGTAATTAAAAATTTCAATGCTCAATATTAGGAACCAAATAAAATGTTGAAAATTGGTCAAAGGAATAAACAGAATAATCGATGTCTGGGGAAGATAAATCCACTGTAGCAGTAGAGCCTGCAATGTCTAAATCTTTTGGAATGGTTTCCACAAATAGCTTCTAAGAGCAGACTTCCTGACAACCGAATTAGTTTGAGGTGATGGATTAATCTGAGGGGCTGTAGTCGTTTTAAATGCTTTGTTAGTTTGCGATGCTGGATTAGTTTGCGGGGCTGTATTAGTTTGATGGGTTGTACTTTTTGATGGGCTGTATTAGTTTGAGGGGCTGTATTAGATTGAGGGGCTGTATTAGTTTGAGGGGCTGTATTAGATTGAGGGGCTGTATTAGTTTGCGGCGCTGTATTAGTTTGAGGAACTGCATTAGTTTGAGGGGCTGCATTAGGGTGAGGGGCTGTATAAGTTTGCGGGGCTGTATTAGTTTAATGGGCTGTATTATTTTGAGAGGCTGTATTATTTTGAGGGGTTTTATTAGTGTGTAGTCTGTATTAGTTTGAGGGGCTGTATTAGTTTGAGGGGCTGTATTAGATTAAGGTGCTGTATTAGTTTGAGGGGCTGTATTAGATTAAGGTGCTGTATTAGTTTGAGGGGCTGCATTAGTTTGAGGGCCTGTATTAGTTTGAGGGGCTGTATTAGTTTGAGGGGCTGTATTAGTTTGAGGGGCTGTATTAGTTCGAGGGGCTGTATTAGTTTGAGGGACTGTATTAGACTGAGGGGCTGTATTAGTTTGAGGGGCTGTATTAGTTTCAGGAGCTGTATTGGTTTGAGGGGCTGTATTAGTTTGAGGGACTGTATTAGACTGAGGGGCTGTATTAGTTTGAGGGACTGTATTAGACTGAGGGGCTGTATTAGTTTGAGGGGCTGTATTAGTTTGAGGGGCTGTATTAGTTTGAGGGGCTGTATTAGTTTGAGGGACTGTATTAGACTGAGGGGCTGTATTAGTTTGAGGGGCTGTATTAGTTTGAGGGGCTGTATTAGACTGAGGGGCTGTATTAGTTTGAGGGGCTGTATTAGTTTGAGGGGCTGTATTAGTTTGAGGGGCTGTATTAGTTCGAGGTGCTGTATTAGTTTGAGGGGCTGTATTAGTTTGAGGAGCTGTATTATTTTGAGGGCCTTTATTAGTTTGAGGGACTGTATTAGACTGAGGGGCTGTATTAGTTTGAGGGGCTGTATTAGTTTGAGGGCCTGTATTATTTTGAGGGGCTGTATTAGTTTGAGGGCCTGTATTAGTTTGAGGGGCTGCATTAGTTTGAGGGGCTGTATTAGTTTGAGGGGCTGTATTAGTTTGAGGGACTGTATTAGTTTGAGGGGCTGTATTAGTTTGAGGCCTGTATTAGTTTGAGGGGCTGCATTAGTTTGAGGGGCTGTATTAGTTTGAGGGCCTGTATTAGTTTGAGGGACTGTATTAGTTTGAGGGGCTGTATTAGACTGAGGGGCTGTATTAGTTTTAGGGGCTGTATTAGTTTGTGGGGCTGTATTAGTTTGAGGGGCTGTATTAGTTTGTGGGGCTGTATTAGTTTGAGGGGCTGTATTAGTTTGAGGGGCTGTATTAGTTTGAGGGGCTGTATTAATTTGAGGGGCTGTATTAGTTTGAGGGGCTGTATTAGTTTGAGGGGCTGTATTAGTTTGAGGGGCTGTATTAATTTGAGGGGCTGTATTAGTTTGAGGGGCTGTATTAGTCTGAGGGGCTGTATTAGTTTGAGGGGCTGTCAAAGTTTGAGGGGCTGTAATAGTTTGAGGGGCTGTATTAGTTTGAGGGGCTGTATTAGTTTGAGGGGCTGTATTAGTTTGAGGGGATGTATTAGTTTGAGGGGCTGTACTAGTTTGATGGACTGTATTAGTTTGAGGGGCTGTATTAGTTTGAGGGGCTGTAATAGTTTGAGGGGCTGTATTAGTTTGAGGGGCTGTATTAGTTTGAGGGGCTGTAATAGTTTGAGGTGCTGTATTAGTTTGAGGGCCTGCATTAGTTTAAGGGGCTGTATTAGTTTGTGGTTCTGTATTAGTTTGAGGGCCTGTATTAGTTTGAGGGGCTGTATTAGTTTGAGGGGCTGTATTAGTTTGTGGGGCTGTATTAGTTTATGGGGCTGTATTAGTTTGAGTGGCTGTATTAGTTTGAGGGGCTGTATTAGTTTGAGGGGCTGTATTAGTTTGAGGGGCTGTATTAGTTTGAGGGGATGTATTAGTTTGAGGGGCTGTATTAGTTTGAGGGGCTGTATTAGTTTGAGGGCCTGTATTAATTTGAGGGGCTGTATTAGTTTGAGGGGCTGTATTAGTTTGAGGGTCTGTATTAGTTTGAGGGTCTGTATTAGTTTGAGGGGCTGTATTAGTTTGAGGGGCTGTATTAGTTTGAGGGCCTGTATTAATTTGAGGGGCTGTATTAGTTTGAGGGGTTGTAATAATTTGATGGCCTGTATTAGTTTGAGGGGCTGTATTAGTTTGAGGGGCTGAAATAGTTTGAGGGGCTGTATTAGTTTGAGGGTCTGTATTAGTTTGAGTGCCTGTATTAGTTTGAGGGGCTGTAATATTTTGAGGGGCTGTATTAGTTTGAGGGGCTGTATTAGTTTGAGGGGCTCTATTAGTTTGAGGGGCTGTATTAGTTTGAGGGGCTGTATTAGTTTGAGAGGCTGTATTAGTTTGAGGGGCTGTATTAGTTTGAAAGCCTGTATTAGTTTGAGGGGCTGTAATAGTTTGAGGGGCTGTATTAGTTTGAGGGGCTGTATTAGTTTGAGGGGCTCTATTAGTTTGAGGGGCTGTATTAGTTTGAGGGGCTGTATTAGTTTGAGAGGCTGTATTAGTTTGAGGGGCTGTATTAGTTTGAAGGGCTCTATTAGCCTGAGAGGCTGTATTAGTTTGAGGGGCTGTATTAGATTGAGGGGCTGTATTAGATTGAGGGGCTGTATTAGTTTGAGGGTCTGTATTAGTTTGAGGGGCTGTATTAGTTTGAGGGGCTGTATAAGTTTGCGGGGCTGCATTACTTTGAAGGGCTGTATTAGTCTGAGGTGCTGTATTAGTTTGAGGGGCTGTATTAGTCTGAGGTGCTGTATTAGTCTGAGGGGCTGTAATAGTTTGAGGGGCTGTATTAGATTGAGGGGCTGTATTAGATTGAGGGGCTGTATTAGTTTGACGGGCTGTATTAGTTTGAGGGGCTGTATTAGTTTGAGGGGCTGTATTAGTTTGAAGGGCTCTATTAGTCTGAGGTGCTGTATTCGTTTGAGGGGCTGTATTAGTCTGAGGTGCTGTATTAGCCTGAGGGGCTGTATTAGTTTGAAGGGCTGTATTAGATTGAGGGGCTGTATTAGATTGAGGGGCTGTATTAGTTTGAGGGGCTGTATTAGTTTGAGGGGCTGTATTAGTTTGAGGGGCTGTATAAGTTTGCGGGGCTGCATTACTTTGAGGGGCTGTATTAGTTTGAGGGCCTGTATTAGATTGAGGGGCTGTATTAGTCTGAGGTGCTGTATTAGTTTGAGGGGCTGTATTAGTTTGAGGGTCTGTATTAGTTTGAGGGGCTGTATTAGTTTGAGGGGCTGTATTAGTTTGAGGGCCTGTATTAATTTGAGGGGCTGTATTAGTCTGAGGTGCTGTATTAGTTTGAGGGGCTGTATTAGTTTGAGGGTCTGTATTAGTTTGAGGGGCTGTATTAGTTTGAGGGGCTGTATTAGTTTGAGGGCCTGTATTAATTTGAGGGGCTGTATTAGTTTGAGGGGTTGTAATAATTTGATGGCCTGTATAAGTTTGAGGGGCTGTATTAGTTTGAGGGGCTGTATTAGTTTGAGGGGCTGTATTAGTTTGAGGGGCTCTATTAGTTTGAGGGGCTGTATTAGTTTGAGGGTCTGTATTAGTTTGAGAGGCTGTATTAGTTTGAGGGGCTGTATTAGTCTGAGTGCCTGTATTAGTTTGAGGGGCTGTAATAGTTTGAGGGGCTGTATTAGTTTGAGGGGCTGTATTAGTTTGAGGGGCTCTATTAGTTTGAGGGGCTGTATTAGTTTGAGGGGCTGTATTAGTTTGAGAGGCTGTATTAGTTTGAGGGGCTGTATTAGTTTGAAGGGCTCTATTAGCCTGAGAGGCTGTATTAGATTGAGGGGCTGTATTAGATTGAGGGGCTGTATTAGTTTGAGGGGCTGTATAGGTTTGAGGGGCTGTATTAGTTTGAGAGGCTGTATTAGTTTGCGGGGCTGTATTAGTTTGACGGGCTGTATTAGTCTGAGGTGCTGTATTAGTCTGAGGGGCTGTAATAGTTTGAGGGGCTGTATTAGATTGAGGGGCTGTATTAGATTGAGGGGCTGTATTAGTTTGACGGGCTGTATTAGTTTGAGGGGCTGTATTAGTTTGAGGGGCTGTATTAGTTTGAGGGCCTGTATTAGTTTGAGGGGCTGTATTAGTTTGAGGGGCTGTAATAGTTTGAGGGTCTCTATTAGTTTCAGGGTCTGTAATTGTTTGAGGGCATGTATTAGTTTGAGGGGCTGTATTAGTTTGAGGTAATGTAATAGTTTAAGGGCCTGTATTGGTTTGTGGGGCTGTATTAGTTTGAGGGGCTGTATTAGTTTGAGGGGCTGTATTTGTTTGAGGGGCAGTATTAGTTTGAGGGCCTGTATTAGTTTGAGGGCCTGTATTAGTTTGAGGGCCTGTATTAGTTTGAGGGGCTGTATTAGTTTGAGTTGCTGTATTAGTTCGAGGGTCTGTAATAGTTCGAGGGGCTTTATTAGTTCGAGGGGCTGTATTAGTTTCAGAGCTGTATTAGTTTGAGGTATTTTAATAGTTTAAGGGCCTGTATTAGTTTGTGGGGCTGTATTACACTGAGGGGCTGTATTAGTTTGAGGGACTGTATTAGACTGAGGGGCTGTATTAGTTTGAGGGGCTGTATTAGTTTGAGGGCCTGTATTAGTTTGAGGGGCTGCATTAGTTTGAGGGACTGTATTAGTCTGAGGGGCTGTATTAGTTTGAGGGGCTGTATTAGTTCGAGGTGCTGTAATAGTTTGAGGGGCTGTAATAGTTTGAGGGGCTGTATTAGTTTGAGGGCCTGTATTAGTTTGAGGGCCTGTATTAGTTTGAGGGGCTGTTTTAGTTTGTGGGGCTGTATAAGTTTGAGGGCCTGTAATAGTTTGAGGGGCTGTAATAGTTTGAGGGCCTGTATTAGTTTGGGGGCCTGTATTAGTTTGAGGGGCTGTATTAGTTTGAGGGGCTGTATTAGACTGAGGGGCTGTATTAGTTTGAGGGGCTGTATTAGTTTGTGGGGCTGTATTAGTTTGAGGGGCTGTATTAGTTTGTGGGGCTGTATTAGTTTGAGGGGCTGTATTAGTTTGAGGGGCTGTATTAGTTTGAGGGGCTGTATTAATTTGAGGGGCTGTATTAGTTTGAGGGGCTGTATTAGTTTGAGGGGCTGTATTAATTTGAGGGGCTGTATTAGTTTGAGGGGCTGTATTAGTCTGAGGGGCTGTATTAGTTTGAGGGGCTGTCAAAGTTTGAGGGGCTGTAATAGTTTGAGGGGCTGTATTAGTTTGAGGGGCTGTATTAGTTTGAGGGGCTGTATTAGTTTGAGGGGATGTATTAGTTTGAGGGGCTGTACTAGTTTGATGGACTGTATTAGTTTGAGGGGCTGTATTAGTTTGAGGGGCTGTAATAGTTTGAGGGGCTGTATTAGTTTGAGGGGCTGTATTAGTTTGAGGGGCTGTAATAGTTTGAGGTGCTGTATTAGTTTGAGGGCCTGTATTAGTTTAAGGGGCTGTATTAGTTTGTGGGTCTGTATTAGTTTGAGGGCCTGTATTAGTTTGAGGGGCTGTATTAGTTTGAGGGGCTGTATTAGTTTGTGGGGCTGTATTAGTTTATGGGGCTGTATTAGTTTGAGTGGCTGTATTAGTTTGAGGGGCTGTATTAGTTTGAGGGGCTGTATTAGTTTGAGGGGCTGTATTAGTTTGAGGGGATGTATTAGTTTGAGGGGCTGTATTAGTTTGAGGGGCTGTATTAGTTTGAGGGCCTGTATTAATTTGAGGGGCTGTATTAGTTTGAGGGGCTGTATTAGTTTGAGGGTCTGTATTAGTTTGAGGGTCTGTATTAGTTTGAGGGGCTGTATTAGTTTGAGGGGCTGTATTAGTTTGAGGGCCTGTATTAATTTGAGGGGCTGTATTAGTTTGAGGGGTTGTAATAATTTGATGGCCTGTATTAGTTTGAGGGGTTGTATTAGTTTGAGGGGCTGAAATAGTTTGAGGGGCTGTATTAGTTTGAGGGTCTGTATTAGTTTGAGTGCCTGTATTAGTTTGAGGGGCTGTAATAGTTTGAGGGGCTGTATTAGTTTGAGGGGCTGTATTAGTTTGAGGGGCTCTATTAGTTTGAGGGGCTGTATTAGTTTGAGGGGCTGTATTAGTTTGAGAGGCTGTATTAGTTTGAGGGGCTGTATTAGTTTGAGTGCCTGTATTAGTTTGAGGGGCTGTAATAGTTTGAGGGGCTGTATTAGTTTGAGGGGCTGTATTAGTTTGAGGGGCTCTATTAGTTTGAGGGGCTGTATTAGTTTGAGGGGCTGTATTAGTTTGAGAGGCTGTATTAGTTTGAGGGGCTGTATTAGTTTGAAGGGCTCTATTAGCCTGAGAGGCTGTATTAGTTTGAGGGGCTGTATTAGATTGAGGGGCTGTATTAGATTGAGGGGCTGTATTAGTTTGAGGGTCTGTATTAGTTTGAGGGGCTGTATTAGTTTGAGGGGCTGTATTAGTTTGAAGGGCTGTATTAGTCTGAGGTGCTGTATTAGTTTGAGGGGCTGTATTAGTCTGAGGTGCTGTATTAGTCTGAGGGGCTGTAATAGTTTGAGGGGCTGTATTAGATTGAGGGGCTGTATTAGATTGAGGGGCTGTATTAGTTTGACGGGCTGTATTAGTTTGAGGGGCTGTATTAGTTTGAGGGGCTGTATTAGTTTGAAGGGCTCTATTAGTCTGAGGTGCTGTATTCGTTTGAGGGGCTGTATTAGTCTGAGGTGCTGTATTAGCCTGAGGGGCTGTATTAGTTTGATGGGCTGTATTAGATTGAGGGGCTGTATTAGATTGAGGGGCTGTATTAGTTTGAGGGGCTGTATTAGTTTGAGGGGCTGTATTAGTTTGAGGGGCTGTATAAGTTTGCGGGGCTGCATTACTTTGAGGGGCTGTATTAGTTTGATGGGCTGTATTAGATTGAGGGGCTGTATTAGATTGAGGGGCTGTATTAGTTTGAGGGGCTGTATTAATTTGAGGGGCTGTATTAGTTTGAGGGGCTGTATTAGTTTGAGGGGCTGTATTAGTTTGAGGGCCTGTATTAGATTGAGGGGCTGTATTAGTCTGAGGTGCTGTATTAGTTTGAGGGGCTGTATTAGTTTGAGGGTCTGTATTAGTTTGAGGGGCTGTATTAGTTTGAGGGGCTGTATTAGTTTGAGGGCCTGTATTAATTTGAGGGGCTGTATTAGTTTGAGGGGTTGTAATAATTTGATGGCCTGTATATATTTGAGGGGCTGTATTAGTTTGAGGGGCTGAAATAGTTTGAGGGGCTGTATTAGTTTGAGGGTCTGTATTAGTTTGAGTGCCTGTATTAGTTTGAGGGGCTGTAATAGTTTGAGGGGCTGTATTAGTTTGAGGGGCTGTATTAGTTTGAGGGGCTCTATTAGTTTGAGGGGCTGTATTAGTTTGAGGGGCTGTATTAGTTTGAGAGGCTGTATTAGTTTGAGGGGCTGTATTAGTTTGAGTGCCTGTATTAGTTTGAGGGGCTGTAATAGTTTGAGGGGCTGTATTAGTTTGAGGGGCTGTATTAGTTTGAGGGGCTCTATTAGTTTGAGGGGCTGTATTAGTTTGAGGGGCTGTATTAGTTTGAGAGGCTGTATTAGTTTGAGGGGCTGTATTAGTTTGAGGGGCTGTATTAGTTTGAGGGCCTGTATTTGTTTGTGGGGCTGTATTAGTTTGAGGGGCTGTATTAGTCTGAGGGGCTGTATTAGTTTGAGAGGCTGTATTAGTTTGAGGGGCTGCATTAGTTTGAGAGGCTGTATTAGTTTCAGGTCCTGTATTAATTTGAGGGCCTGTATTCGTTTGAGGGGCTGTATTAGTTTGAGGGGCTGTATTAGATTGAGGGGCTGTATTAGATTGAGGTGCTGTATTCGTTTGAGGGTCTGTATTAGTTTGAGGGGCAGTATTAGTTTGAGGGGCTGTATTAGTTTGAGGGGCTGTATTAGTTTGAGGCGCTGTATTAGTATTGAGGGGCTGTATTAGTCTGAGGTGCTGTATTAGTCTGAGGGGCTGTATTAGTTTGAGGGGCTGTATTAGTTTGAGGCGCTGCATTAGTATTGAGGGGCTGTATTAGTCTGAGGGACTATATTAGTTTGAGGGGCTGTATTAGTTTGAGGCGCTGTATTAGATTGAGGGGCAGTATTAATCTGAGGTGCTGTATTAGATTGAGGGGCTGTATTAGTTTGAGGGTCTGTATTAGTTTGAGGGGCTGTATTAGTTTGAGAGGCTGTATTAGTTTGAGGTACTGTATTAGTTTGAGGGGCTGTATTAGTTTGAGGGGCTGTAATAGTTTGTGGGCCTGTATTAGTTTGAGGGGCTGTATTAGTTTGAGGTAATGCATTAGTTTGATGGGCTGTATTAGGTTGAGGGCCTGTATTAGTTTGAGGGGCTGTATTAGTTTGAGGGGCTGTAATAGTTTGTGGGCCTGTATTAGTTTGAGGGGCTGTATTAGTTTGAGGTAATGCATTAGTTTGATGGGCTGTATTAGGTTGAGGGCCTGTATTAGTTTGAGAGGCTGTATTAGTTTGAGGGGCTGTATTAGTTTGAGGGGCTGTATTAGTTTGAGGGCCTGTATTATATTGAGGGCCTGGATTAGTTTGAGGGGCTGTATTAGTTTGAGGGGCTGTATTAGTTTGAAGAGCTGTATTAGTTTGAGGGGCTGTATTAGTTTGAGGGCCTGTATTAGTTTGAGGGCCTGTATTAGTTTGAGGGGCTGTATTAGTTTGAGGGGCTGTATTAGTTTGAGGGCCTGTATTAGTTTGAGGGCCTGTATTAGATTGAGGGGTTGTATTAGTTTGAGGGGCTGTATTAGTTTGAGGGGCTGTATTAGTTTGAGGGGCTGTATTAGTTTGAGGGGATGTATTAGTTGGAGGGGCTGTGTTAGTTTGAGGGGCTGTATTAGTTTGAGGGGCTGTATTAGTTTGAGGGGCTGTATTAGTTTGAGGGGCTGTATTAGTTTGAGGGGCTGTATTAGTTTGAGGGGCTGTAATAGTTTGAGGGGCTGTATTAGTTTGAGGGGTTGTAATAATTTGAGGGCCTGTATTAGTTTGAGGGGCTGTATTAGTTTGAGGGGCTGTATTAGTTTGAGGGCCTGAATTAGTTTGAGGGGCTGTATTAGTTTGAGGTAATGTATTAGTTTGAGGGGCTGTATCAGTTTGAGATAATGTAATAGTTTGAGGGGCTGTATTAGGTTGAGGGCCTGTATTAGTTTGAGAGGCTGTATTAGTTTGAGTGGCTGTATTAGTTTGAGGGGCTGTATTAGTTTGAGGGGCTGTATTAGTTTGAGGGGCTGTATTAGTTTGAGGGGCTGTATTAGTTTGAGGGCCTGTATTAGTTTGAGGGCCTGTATTAGTTTGAGGGGCTGTATTAGTTTGAGGGATTGTATTAGTTTGATGAGTTCTATTAGTTTGAAGGGCTGTATTAGGTTGAGGGGCTGTATTAGCTGAGCTGCTCTATTAGTTTGAGGGGCTGTATTAGTTGAGTGGCTGTATTAGTTTGAGGGGCTGTATTAGTTTGAGAGGCTGTATTAGTTTGAGGGGCTTTAGTAGTCTGAGGGCCTGTATTAGTTTGACGGGCTGTATTACTTTGAGGGCCTGAGTTAATTTGAGGGGCTGTAATAGTTTGAGGGGCTGTATTAGTTTGAGGGCCTGAATTAATTTGAGGGGCTGTAATAGTTTGAGGGGCTGTATTAGTTTGAGGGCCTGTATTAGTTTGAGGGGCTGTATTAGTCTGAGGGGCTGTATTAGTTTGAGGGGCTGTATTAGTTTGAGGGGCTGTATTAGTTTGAGGGGCTGTATTAGTTTGAGGGGATGTATTAGTTTGAGGGCCTGTATTAGTTTGAGGGCCTGTATTAGTTTGAGGGGCTGTATTAGTTTGAGGGGCTGTATTAGTTTGAGGAGTTCTTTTAGTTTGATGGGCTGTATTAGTTTGAGGCCTGTATTAGTTTGAGGGGCTGTATTAGTTTGAGGAGTTCTATTAGTTTGAGGGGCTGTATTAGGTTGAGGGGTTGTATTAGCTGAGCTGCTCTATTAGTTTGAGGGGCTGTATTAGTTGAGGGGCTGTAATATTTTGAGGATTTCTATTAGTTTAAGGGGCTGTATTAGGTTGAGGCCTGTATTAGTTTGAGGGGCTGTATTAGTTGAGGGGCTGTAATAGTTTGAGGATTTCTATTAGTTTAAGGGGCTGTATTAGGTTGAGGCCTGTATTAGTTTGAGGGGCTGTATTAGTTTGAGGGGCTGTATTAGTTTGAGGGGCTGTATTAGTTTGATGGGCTGTAATAGTTTGAGGATTTCTATTAGTTTAAGGGGCTGTATTAGGTTGAGGCCTGTATTAGTTTGAAGGGCTGTATTAGTTTGAGGGGCTGTATTAGTTTGAGGGGCTGTATTAGTTTGAGGTGCTGTATTAGTTTAAGTGGCTGCATTAGTTTGAGGGGCTGTATTAGTTTGAAGGGCTGTATTAGTTTGAGGGGCTGTATTAGTTTGAGGGGCTGTATTAGTTTAAGTGGCTGCATTAGTTTGAGGGGCTGAATTAGATTGATTAGCTTTAGTAGTCTTAGGAGTTGTATTAGTTTGAGTTGCTGTATTAGATGGAGTATCTGTAATAGTTTGAGGGGCTGAATTAGTTTCAGGTATTGTATTAGATTCAGGGTCTCTATATATTGGAGCGACTC
This sequence comes from Somniosus microcephalus, assembly GCF_052327205.1. Classification (NCBI taxonomy): domain Eukaryota; kingdom Metazoa; phylum Chordata; class Chondrichthyes; order Squaliformes; family Somniosidae; genus Somniosus; species Somniosus microcephalus. The sequence goes on from NW_028225184.1 coordinate 22,815,258, forward strand.
TACTAGTTTGAGGTGCTGCCTTAGTTTGAGATAACTTATTACATTGAGTTTCTGTGTTTGTTCAAGTTGCTATATTTGTTTGGGGTGCAGCATTAATTTGAGGGCTTTTATTAACTTGATGCACTGAATTAGTTTGAGATTCTCTATTAGTTAGAGGTGCACTGTTAGTTTGAAGTACTGTACTGGTTCCATGTGCTGTATTAGATTGAGTTGCTCTATTAGTTTAAGGTGTTGTATTACCTTGTGTGGATGAATTCGTTTGAGGGTCTGTATTTCTTGAGGTGCTGTATTAGTTTGAGGGCGCCACATTAGGCTGAGGTGCTCTAACTATTTGCTGTTGTATTAGTTTGCAGTACTGTATTAGTTTTAGATGATGTTTTAGTTTGAGATATTGTATTAGATTGAGGAGCTGTATTAGTTTGAGGTTCTGTATTCGTTTGAGTGGCTGTATTACTTCGGGATATTGTGGTCGCTGGAGGTGATGCATTAGTTTGAGGTAATGAAATCGTTTGAGTTGCTCTATTATTTGGGCTGCATCACATTAATTTGATGTACTAGCTTGAGGTTCAGTATTTATTTCATTACTGAATGAACACAGCAGAGTGAAGGGCATCACCAAAACTATATGAGATTGGACTGATGGTGTTTGAAAAAACAACTCCATTGCTCAGACAATAGATCTGCCAAAGCCCATCAGTTAATTAATATGGTCAGTTTTATCCAGACTTTTTAGTTTTCCAATTCAACCTCACCGCTAAATATATTGGCCCAGAAATTCGGGTTGGGGGCTTCCGGCGGATGCAAGCCCCAGACCTGCACTTACATAGCGTGCCGGCTGTTGAGCTGTGTGTCATGGAGAGCCAATGGTAGCAGGGAATGCTTCATTCATCAGTTTGACAGGAAGACTATAAGCAACAAAACATCACTAAACCCACAAATAATCTTTTTTTTAAAATCACACGTTTATAATAAACTATAAATTACATGAAATAACTATTATAAACAATAATTTAAATTTTTGAAAAAGTTAATTGCATTTTCTAACGGGCTAAAAATAAACTTACCTTTCTTCAAAGTATTTAAAAATAATATAACTGTGGAAAAAATGTTTTAATATTAATTAATTTACCAATTACCTTGTTAAAAGCAGGCCTTGCACCTGGTTTTTAAAAGTGTAACTGCTGCAGACTTACCCTCTCGGAGAAACCTTCAAAAAAAATGTAAGTTCAATGCACACACGCTGCCTCTCCGGCGCATGTATTCGACTTCTGAACCCCTGCTTTCAGGGGAACGGAAATGCCGGCTTCCTGCGCATGTGCAGTGCATGCACGAAACTGGCACTTCCATTGGGCTTATGGGTGAGTATCCAATGCGTACTCGTGGAGTCCCGAAATTCTGGGCCAAACTATCAAAACAGGGCAATATAAACTTTTCGTTCAAATTAAGACAAAAACCATTTTGAATGACGCTGCGATCTCAATTTTACCGTGCAGGTCCCGCAGGGTCTAAATTAATTGCTATGGTAACGTATCGCCTCAGATTTTAAATCAGAGAGATTGCCTTCAGCATGACGTGACACATAACTTCACACAGAATGTGCTTGAAACACTTTACATGATCAGGAACATATACTGCATGATCCTCGCCCTCATTGGTGTTCCTGTAAGTTGCTATAACCATTGAAGTTGTGTAAATCACTTGTTTTATTGTGTGACTGATGCAGATAAATTATTATGCACTGGTGACCGTTACGCAGATCAGTGAATTCATTGGCCCAGAAATTCGGGTCCCCACGTGTGAGTACGCGCAGGGTACTCATGCGTAGGCCCAACGAATGTGCCGGTTTTATGCATGCATTGCGCATGCACGGGATGCCAGAACTTCCATTCCCTTGAAAGAAGGGTTTCAGACGTGGAACACGTGCGCTGGAGAGGTAGTGCGTGCGCATTGAACTTACGTGTTATTCTCAGTTGCTGCAGTGCGGGTCGTCCCTAGCATTTGCACAAAAAAAAGCAGGCGTAAAGCCTTGGCAGAAGCTCCGGAACGATCAGGAAGAAGAACTCTTTCAGCAGTGGGGCTACTAAGCGGAACATTTTTAATTGTGAAAGGGAGCAAAGTGCTTTTCAGAAAGTATGAGTAAGTTTCCCACTTTAAAATTTTGTTAAAAACGGCTTTTGAGTAGTGTAGTTATAAGGAGCAACTCTTGCTGTGTGCAAGGCCTAATTGAATTTGAATTTTTTTATTAAGTATGAAAATGACTGTTTCAAAATGAATTATTTAACATTTACAGAAGTTTTATAAAAGAAAATGATCATCAATTATATATATTGCTTTAAGTATGTATGTATGTATATATTCCTTTAAGTATGTATGTATGACTTTCTGAAAATTTTAGTTATTGGAAAATTATATCAGGCCGTGATATTCATCAGGCGGGTAAGCAGTGTTCCCAAGCCGATACCACACGTTTACTGCAATAGCCCGAGGTGATTTTCTAGCCACTCACTTTATTAAAATTACTTTAACAACTCTTTCCATTTTTTCCTTACAAGTACTTCGGTTTCAAGAGGAAGCCTGTGAGGGAGAAACATGCCCTGTAAGAATGCTGCCCTGATCCTCGTGGCGATTCTGCTTCAGAGAATTGGAAACGCCAGGGTACAACAAAGAAGACTGAGGAACCATAACCGTATCCTGATAAGGAGGAAGTACTACCCACCGCGGAGAGTTTACAGGGAGAGGCGATCACTTGAGATGCTGTCGGAGGAGTTGTGTGTGAGGAGGCTGTGCTTCATTAAATAGGGAATCGGCCGACTATGTGACATGTTAGAGGAGGACCTCCGAACATGCTCGAAGACCCGCAATGCCTTGTCAGTGAACATGAAGGTAACCACAGCATTCAACTTCTTTGTAAGTGGGTCATTTCGAGCAAGCACCGGTGAAATAAGCAACATCTGCAAGAATGCTGCGAGGGTCTGCATTCACCAGGTCACACATCCCATTTTCCATAGGCTTTCAGAGTTCATTAACTTTGATTGTCCACTCGCCAGCAAAAGGAGATGGTCCTTGCATTTTATCGAATTGCTGGATTCCCCAAAGTGATTGGGGCCGTCGATGGAACCCATATTGCATTGAAAGCACCAGTGGATGCACCTGTGACATACATCAACAGGAAGGGGTGTCATTCATAGAATGTAATGATAGTCTGTGATGCGCACCACAGGATCCTAAACGTGAATGCAGCGCACCGGGGAAGTAATTGATAGTCCTTCATCCTCCGTCACTCGAACTTTTGTGGAGCCCTTAGCAAATTGCCTCCAGGATCCGCATGGATATTGGGCGACAAGGGCTACCCGCTAAGACGATGGCTGATGATTCCCTACCGCAAGACCAATAATGAGGCTCAGGGGAGATACAACCAGGCACACTTGCCCACATGGCAATTGGTGGAGAGGATAATCGGAGTTCAGAAATCATACTTCCTGTGCTTGGACTAGTCAGGGGGGATCTTGAAGTATTCTCACCAGAAAGTGGCAAGGATTGTGATGGCCTGATGTGCTTTGCATAACTTTGCCCTGCGGGAACGACTGACCCCTAACACTGCAGAGGAGCTCGTTGCTGAAATGGAGGACATGGGCGATGCCAATGTGCCTGTGGCCAGGCCTGATGTGCAGCAGCCAAGTGCTGCCGAAAGTAAGGCTGCTCGGGAACTGCTAGTAGCCAACACCTTCACGAGGTAGTGTCGCATTGTCCCTCCCCCTCCCCAGCAAGGCAAAGAAAGGAACAGACACAATTTAAAGTGAAAAAGTGAACTTTTATTGCAGCATCAAAGACTTTTGAGATTCATTTTTGATGTAGATAGTTTATAACTTTTAAATGTTAACTAGCTAATTTCTACTTTTTAAACATTCGCAAACATAAATAGTTTAGAAAAAAAGTTGTAAACAGTTTAAAGTGACTTTTTTTGGTTTCTGAGCGCAACAATGACATTCAAGATGGAAACTAGCTATTTTCTAATTTTCAAACAGTTGTAAAAATACTTTTGCAAAAATAAAAGTTGCAGTTTCTTTCAAAGTGACTAGAGGCTGTACTTTTTAAACGAAAAGGTTAGATGTACTTTCAGTCACAAATATACATTTCAATGAAAAAGCAAAGACAACAGTTAACATGTAAATAAAATGAAAAATTAAACAAATGAATGATTTGCCCCCTCGCATCCATGCCTGAGGGTCAAAGGAGGTGCATTGTACAAAAGGTGACACCCTAACTTCTCCTGCGCTCTCCCCCTCCCCGTGACCGGAGCCCTCCGCTGCCACTTGAAAGGCCCCTGTGTGCCATCTCTTGCCCTTTAGCAATTGTCTCATGACAGGGTTGCTGCTGCTGCTGCAAGGCAATGTTTGCTTTCATCACGATTGGCAGAGCGACTGGCTCTTGGGCCCTCACTGTTTTTGTGCTGGGAGCTGGTAATGGTGGTTCAGTGGGAGTCAAAGGAAAGGTAGCAGAATGTGGTTCAAGCAACTGCAAGAGTCGAACGAAAGTCTCATTTATTAGATTACGCGACACCAAATGCAATGCTATCTGATTAAGTGAATTGCCAAGATTATCGATTCCCTGCCTGATGGAGGCAATAGAGTCAACTTTCTTCTCAGTAAGAGAACACATCAATTGGCTCAACCCTTCAATCAGTTGCACCTCAGCTTGTAAGTGCTGTTCTGGGAAATGTTTTCTGCTCTTCCCACCTGCTCTGCAGTATCAAGCTGGTGTCCGTCTGGAAAAACAGTCATCTGTGCCTCGCACATTTGACTCAGATACACACTGGTCCTGGAGATGGAATGCGGAGAACGGTCAGAGAGAGTCCCATTGACTCAGATACACAACGCTGCTGGAGATGGACTGTGGAGAATCAGCAGAGAGAGTCCCATTGACTCAGATACTCACTGGTCCTGGAGATAGACTGGGGAGAATGCTCAGAGAGAGTCCCATTGACTCAGATATACAGTCGTCCTGGTGATAGACCGGGGAGAAAGGTCAAAGACAGTCCCATTGATTCAGATACGCACTGTACCTGTGGACAGCCAACAAAGGTTACAACATAAGGCAGAAAATGATGAGAATGAGACTGGGTGAGTCTGGCAACTGAGCACAATTATCCAGCATTAGGCTGTGCCTTGAAATGTGAAGTGAGATCAATTTCTGTCTCTAAACACAGTCACATAGGATCTTGTGTGTTTTGTTGTAAATGAAGTGACAGAGAGGTTTGATGTAGGGAGTGCTGTAGATGTATATATGGACTTTCAAAAGCAATTTGCTAAAGGGCCACATAAACGAACTTGTTCAGAAAATAGAAGGACCTGGTATCAAAGGGACGGTGATAACTTGGGCTGGTAATTATCTGAGTGATAGGAGGCAGAGATCAGTGGTGATCAGTTGTTTTTCTGACTGGAGAGAAGTATGCGTTGGGTCATCCAGGGCTCACAATTGAGATCTTTGTTTTCTTAAATTTTAAATGACCTGGACAACGGTATATGGAATGGACCTTCAAGGTTTGCTGATGATACAAAGATTGACTCTTGTAAATGCTGAGCAGGGTAGCAGCAGAGTTTAGAAAGACACAAACAGTCTGGTGAAATGGGCAGACACATGGCAGATGCTGTTTAATGCGGGTCAAAGGCAACAGACTTGACTGTAGCATTTTGAGGGTTTGCAATAGCAGAGGGTTCTTCGGGTGCATAATCACAACTTTCAGAATGTGGCAGGATAATTTGAAAAGGCTTTTAAACGAGTGCATGTGAACTTTGCTTTTTAAATTGGGTATTGAACACATAAAAGGAGGTCAATGCTAACAGATTATAATTCATTGGTTAGGCTGGAGTGTTGTGTACAATTCTGGTCACCGCACTTTAGGATTGATGCCAAGGTCATGGAGAGGGTACATAGGTGGTTTACATAGAAACATAGAAATATAGAAGCTAGGAGCAGGAGTAGGCCATTCGGCCCTTCGAGCCTGCTCCGCCATTCAACGAGATCATGGCTGATCATCCAAACCCTTGCACCCGGTCCCTACACCGACAGCCATCCCACCCAAGCCCTATCCCCGTAACCCCACATATTTAATCCCCCCTAACACAAAGGGCCAATTTTTTTATTTTTTTATTTTTTATTTTTTATCATGGCCAATCAATCTAACCCGATCAACCTACCAGAATGATACTAGGGATGAAGGACTTCAATTATACGGAGAATTCGGAGAAGCTGGGATTGTTGCCTTTTAGAGCAGAGAAGGTTAGGGGGAGATCTAACCGTTATTCAAAATTAAGAGGGGTTTAGATAGAGCAAGGAAGAAGAAATATTTCGTCTGGCAAGTAGGATGTTAACAAAAGGCCACAGCTTAAAATAATTGGCAAAAGAAATGGAGGGGAAATTTGGAGTATGTGTTGTACACAGTGGTTTAAGGTCTGGAATGATGCACCTGGAAAACTGATGTCAACAAATTAAATGGGAACATTCCAATGGCAATTTGAACTTTAATTGAATAGGATGAATTTGTGAGGTTATGGGGAGAAAGCTGGGGTGTGGGCTTAGTTTGGACATCCTTTCAAAGAGCCGGCACAGGCACTGTGGGCAGAATGGCCTTCCGTGTTGTATGACTGGAAGGGGTTTGATCCACGAGCCCAGCAAACATTAACTGTCTCCCAAAACCAAATGGGAAATAAATGACTTTTATGTTCCCCACAATATTAATATATACTGTGTGTTAAGGTAGCACCAGACACTCAAATAAATTTCCGATCCAACTCTCAATTAGTAATCTAGGCCGTTAAGGGGTGATAGAATCATAGAATCTTTGTTATGGCACAGTAGGAGGCCATTCGGACCGCCGAGCCCGTGCCGTCTCTCTGCAAGACCACTTCAGCTCAATCCCCCGCCCTTTTCCTGTAGCCCTGCAATGCTTTTCCTTCAGCTAATTATGTAGTTCCGTTTGGATGGTGGAAAGCATTTCTTCACAGAAAGAGTGGTGGAAATCTTGAACTCTTCCCCCAACAAGCTGTTGAGGCTGTGGGTCAAATGTAAATTCCAGAACTGAGATGAATAGATGTTTGTTGGACATTAAGGATTACATAACCAAGGCAGGTCAATAGGGTTAAGACACAGATCAGCCATCGTCTAATTGAATGATGGAACAGACTGGAGGGGCTGAATGGCATTCTCCTGTTGCTCTGTTGCTGTGTAGTCCTCCCGCTACTGGTGATGTTGCAGAGATTCATTCTCGCACCCTGTCTCTCCCGTGCAGGCGGAGTGTCGCTCCCACGCAGGCACAGTGCCACTCTCATGCTGTCCTGCGCAGTCCCAGTTCCGCTCCCTTGCTGATCCGGGGGTGTGCAGTGGGCAGGGTTTGCTTTGTGCCGGGCCAGACAGTGCGGGCCGGCGTGTGAGCGATGGTAAGAAACAGGATGGTTGCCCGGGTTGCAGGGCCCGCGCTCTGCGACTGAGGGAACTCGGCTCCATTCAGCACCCGGCCCGAAAGCGGCTGCCCAGCCCCCAGTGTAAAGCACAGCGAGGGAGTGGCTTCATAGCGTAAAAGAACCGGTTTGTAACTCCCTATCTCTGTAATCTGAATGAAATCAGTATTTGTAGGGAAATGCTGTTAGGGAAATTGACGGGATTGGAGGCTGATGAATACCCAGGGCCTGATAATCTACAAATTATATTACTTAAGGAAGTGGCCCTTGACATAGTAGATGAATTGCTGGTCATCTTCCAAAATTATATAGACTCTGGAACAGTTCCCATGGATTGGAGAGTAGCTAATGTAATCCCACCATTTAAAATAGGTGGTAGAGAGAAAACGGGGAATTATGCCTGACAACGGTGGTGGGGAAAATGCTAGTGTCCAATATAAAACATGTAATAGCAGAGCACTTGGAAAACAGTGACTGAATCGGACAATGTCAACAAGGATTTACAAAAGGTAGGTCAAGCTAAACTAATCTACTGGAATTCTTTGAGGATGTAACTGGTAGAATAGATAAGGGAGAATCAGTGGATGTGTTGTATTTGGACTTTCAGAAGGCTTTTCATAAGGTCCCACATAAGAGATTAGCGTGTAAAGTTAAAGCACATGGGATTGGGGGTAAGGTCCTGTCTTGGATAGAGAACTGGTTGGCAGACAGGAAGCAAAGATTTGGAATAAACGGGTCTTTTTCCAAGGGGCATCCGGTGACTAGTCGGGTACCACAGGGATCGGTGCTAGGTCCCCAGCTATTCACAATATATATTAATGATCTAGACGAGGGAATGAGATGTAATATCTCCAAATTTGCAGACGACACAAAGCTGGGTGGGCGTGTGTGCTGTGAGGAGGATTCAGAGAAACTCCAGTATGACTTGGACAGGTTGTTTGATTGGGCAGATGCATGGCAGATGCAGTATAATGTGTATAAATGCGAGGTTATCCACTTTGGTGGCAAAAAAAGAAAGACAGTTAATTAATTGAACGGTAATGGATTGGGAGAAGGGGAAGTACAACGAGACCTGGGTGTCCTTGTGCACCAGTCGCTGAAGGTAAGCATGCAGGTGCAGCAGGTGGTTAAGATGGCAATTGGTATGTTGGCCTTCATAGCGAGGGGATTCGAGTACAGGAGCAAGGATGTCTTGCTGAAGTTTTACAGGGCCTTGGTGAGATCACATCTTGAGTATTGTGTGCAGTTTTGCCCATCTTATCTGAGGAAGGATGCTCTTGCCATGGAGGGAGTGCAGCGAAGATTCACAAGAGTCATACCTGGGATAGCAGGAATGACGTATGAGGAGAGATTGGTTCGATTGGGTTTATTTTCGCTAGAGTTTAGAAGAAGGAGTGGGGATCTCATTGAAACTTTTGATATTCTAACAGGACTAGACAGACTAGATGCAGGAAGGATGTTCCCAATGTCGGCAGAGTCCAGAACCAGGGCTCACACTCTAAGGAAAAGGGGTAAGCTATTTAAGACTGAGATGAGGAGGAATTTCTTCTCCCAGAGAGTGGTGTACCTACGGGATTCTCTAACACAGAAGGCAGTTGAGGCCAAGTCAATACATATATTCAAGAAGGAGTTAGATATATTTCTTAAGGCTAAAGGGATCAAGTTATATATGGAGAAAGCAGGGACAGGGTACTGAGTTTGGATGATCAGCCATTATCTCATTAAATGGCGGAACAGGCTCGAGGGGCCGAATGGCCTACTCCTGTTTCTACCTGCTATGTAATCTCTTCCAGTCCTACATCCCCCCGAAATCTCTGCGCTCCTCCAATTCTGACCTGTGGCACATCTCTGAATTCCTTCCCTCCACCATTGGCGGCCGTGCCTTTATCTGCGGCGGCCCTAAGCTCTAAATGCAGGCCAAGACAGCCAGCACCGTCCACATCCCAGCAATGAATAAAATTTAAAAAAATTCCCTCTTTAAACATCACTACATCTCTGCTCCTTTAAGATGCTCCTTAAAAACTGCTTCTTTGTCCAAATGTAGAAGAAAAGCAGTGACTGCCGGCTCCTGCAGACCATAAACACCGGTGCAGACCACTTGGGCTGAATAGCGTGTTTCTCTGCTGGTAATTCTATTTTAAAACGGAAGTGACAATACCAAATTTCCTGAGACAGTTTGATACAAAGCGAGCATCAGAAGCTTTGGTGTTATTCTGTAGCCTGCAACAAGCAACCACCTCCGGTGGCACTGGTAGATTCCAGTCACCCAGCCAGAGAGAGAGAGAGTGAGAGTGGGAGTGTGAGAGAGAGAGAGTGAGAGTGGGAGTGTGAGAGGCAGAGAGTGGGAGTCTGTGAGAGACAGAGTAGGCGTGTGAGAGAGAGAGAGTGAGAATGTGTGAGAGAGAGAGAGTGGGAGAGTGTGAGAGAGAGAGAGACTGGGAGTGTGTGAGAGAGAGAGAGAGAGAGTGGGAGTGTGTGAGAGAGAGAGAGAGAGACTGGGAGTTTGTGAGAGAGAGAGAGACTGGGAGTGTGAGAGAGAGAGACTGGGAGTGTGAGAGAGAGAGTGGAAGTGTGTGAGAGAGAGAGAGAGAGAGTGGGAGTGTGTGAGAGAGAGAGAGAGAGAGTGGGAGTGTGTGTGTGAGAGAGAGAGAGAGAGAGAGGTAGAGAGAGTGGGAGTGTGTGAGAGAGAGAGAGACTGGGAGTGAGAGAGAGAGAGAGAGAAAGAGTGACTGGGAGTGTGTGAGAGAGAGAGAGACTGGGAGTGTGTGAGAGGGAGCGAGACTGGGAGTGAGAGAGAGAGAGAGAGGCTGGGAGTGAGAGAGAGAGAGACTGGGAGTGTGTGTGAGAGAGAGAGAGTGGGGGTGGGAGAGAGAGAGAGAGAGACTGGGAGTGTGAGAGAGAGAGAGAGAGAGAGACTGCGAGTGAGAGATAGATAGAGAGAAACTGGGAATGTAAGGGAGAGAGATACTGGGAGTGTGTGAGAGAGAGAGAGACTGGGAGTGAGAGAGAGAGAGACTGGGAGTGTGAGAGAGAGAGAGAGAGAGATTGGGAGTCAGAGAGAGAGAGAGAGTGAGAGAGAGAGAGAGACTGGGAGTGAGAGAGAGAGAGACTGGGAGTTTGAGTGAGTTTTAGAGAGTGTGTGCGTGAGAGAGAGAGTTTGTGAGAGAGAGAGAGTGGGAGTGTGAGAGAGAGAGAGAGAGTGGGCGTGTGAGAGTGGGAGTGTGAGTGAGAGAGAGAGAGAGAGACTGGGAGTGAGAGAGAGATAGAGAGAGAGAAACTGGGAATGTAAGAGAGAAAGAGACTGGGAGTGTGTGAGAGAGAGAGAGACTGGGAGTGAAAGAGAGAGAGAGAGAGATTGGGAGTCAGAGAGAGAGAGAGTCTGGGAATGTGAGAGAGAGAGAGAGACTGGGAGTGTGAGAGAGAGAGAGAGACTGGGAGTGGGAGTGTGAGAGAGAGAGAGAGAGAGAGAGAGGGAGACTGGGAGTGAGAGAGAGAGAGAGAGACTGGGAGTTTGAGAGAGAGAGTGTGTGTGTGAAGAGAGAGAGTGTGTGAGAGAGAGAGAGAGTGGGAGTGTGAGAGAGAGAGAGAGAGAGACAGCTTGGACCTGTGGGAGAGCAGCAGCGCGACCGGCGGCACGTAAAACCGGCGGGTTCAGCAGAGGCGAGGTCAGAGAGCTTGGACCTGTGGGAGAGCAGCAGCGCGACCGGCGGCACTTAAATCCGGCGGGTTCAGCAGAGGCGGGACCAAATCAACAGCAGAGCAGAGAGGCCCACAGCCCCGAGACCGGAGAAGCAGCGGACCTGCGCGGGAGCAGCCCGAGGCGGGAGAGCTTCAAGGCTTGAGAGGGAGCAGTCAGAGGCACCGACCAATCCAGGTTCCAGGAGAGAGCGAGTGCAGTCGGGAGAGCAGGAGGCGAGTAACTGGTGAGTTTAAAAGCTCACCTTTCGCGGGCTTTTTCTTTCACAGCTGGTGCAGTCAGTACAGAGCAGGAGGCCAGTAACTCTTATATAAGTGGAGCTGTTGCTAAACCCGAAACACTACAGTGTAGTGTCTCCCACCCTTCCACCTCCTCTAACCTTTTAGGGGTTAGGGGAAGTTGAGAAGGTAGGTTCAATTTATTTTATTTCAGGAGCCTAACCTAGGTGGAAAAGGTTCCAGGACAGGAGGTGGCAGTGAGAGAGAGAGAGAGAGACTGGGAGTTTGAGAGAGCGAGTGTGTGAGAGAGAGAGAGAGGGAGTGTGAGAGAGAGAGATAGAGAGTGGGAGTGTGAGAGACTGAGAGAGAGAGTGGGAGTGGGAGAGAGAGAGTGAGAGTGGGAGTGGGAGATAGAGAGAGTGGGAGTGTGTGTGAGAGAGAGAGAGTGGGGGTGGGAGAGAGAGAGAGAGAGACTGGGAGTGAGAGAGAGAGAGAGAGAGAGATTGGGAGTCAGAGAGAGAGAGAGTCTGGGAATGTGAGAGAGAGAGAGAGACTGGGAGTGTGTGTGAGAGAGAGAGAGACTGGGAGTTTGTGAGAGAGAGAGAGACTGGGAGTGAGAGAGAGAGAGAGAGATTGGGAGTCAGACAGAGAGAGAGTCTGGGAATGTGAGAGAGAGAGAGAGACTGGGAGTGTGAGAGAGAGAGAGAGACTGGGAGTGGGAGTGTGAGAGAGAGAGAGAGAGAGAGAGAGGGAGACTGGGAGTGAGAGAGAGAGAGAGAGACTGGAAGTTTGAGAGAGAGAGTGTGTGTGTGAAGAGAGAGAGTGTGTGAGAGAGAGAGAGAGTGGGAGTGTGAGAGAGAGAGAGAGAGAGAGAGAGCTTGGACCTGTGGGAGAGCAGCAGCGCGACCGGCGGCACTTAAAACCGGCGGGTTCAGCAGAGGCGGGACCAAATCAACAGCAGAGCAGAGAGGCCCACAGCCCCGAGACCGGAGAAGCAGCGGACCTGCGCGGGAGCAGCCCGAGGCGGGAGAGCTTCAAGGCTTGAGAGGGAGCAGTCAGAGGCACCGACCAATCCAGGTTCCAGGAGAGAGCGAGTGCAGTCGGGAGAGCAGGAGGCGAGTAACTGGTGAGTTTAAAAGCTCACCTTTCGCGGGCTTTTTCTTTCACAGCTGGTGCAGTCAGTACAGAGCAGGAGGCCAGTAACTCTTATATAAGTGGAGCTGTTGCTAAACCCGAAACACTACAGTGTAGTGTCTCCCACCCTTCCACCTCCTCTAACCTTTTAGGGGTTAGGGGAAGTTGAGAAGGTAGGTTCAATTTATTTTATTTCAGGAGCCTAACCTAGGTGGAAAAGGTTCCAGGACAGGAGGTGGCAGTGAGAGAGAGAGAGAGAGACTGGGAGTTTGAGAGAGCGAGTGTGTGAGAGAGAGAGAGAGGGAGTGTGAGAGAGAGAGATAGAGAGTGGGAGTGTGAGAGACTGAGAGAGAGAGTGGGAGTGGGAGAGAGAGAGTGAGAGTGGGAGTGGGAGATAGAGAGAGTGGGAGTGTGTGTGAGAGAGAGAGAGTGGGGGTGGGAGAGAGAGAGAGAGAGACTGGGAGTGAGAGAGAGAGAGAGAGAGAGATTGGGAGTCAGAGAGAGAGAGAGTCTGGGAATGTGAGAGAGAGAGAGAGACTGGGAGTGTGTGTGAGAGAGAGAGAGACTGGGAGTTTGTGAGAGAGAGAGAGACTGGGAGTGAGAGAGAGAGAGAGAGATTGGGAGTCAGACAGAGAGAGAGTCTGGGAATGTGAGAGAGAGAGAGAGACTGGGAGTGTGAGAGAGAGAGAGAGACTGGGAGTGGGAGTGTGAGAGAGAGAGAGAGAGAGAGAGAGGGAGACTGGGAGTGAGAGAGAGAGAGAGAGACTGGAAGTTTGAGAGAGAGAGTGTGTGTGTGAAGAGAGAGAGTGTGTGAGAGAGAGAGAGAGTGGGAGTGTGAGAGAGAGAGAGAGAGAGAGAGAGCTTGGACCTGTGGGAGAGCAGCAGCGCGACCGGCGGCACTTAAAACCGGCGGGTTCAGCAGAGGCGGGACCAAATCAACAGCAGAGCAGAGAGGCCCACAGCCCCGAGACCGGAGAAGCAGCGGACCTGCGCGGGAGCAGCCCGAGGCGGGAGAGCTTCAAGGCTTGAGAGGGAGCAGTCAGAGGCACCGACCAATCCAGGTTCCAGGAGAGAGCGAGTGCAGTCGGGAGAGCAGGAGGCGAGTAACTGGTGAGTTTAAAAGCTCACCTTTCGCGGGCTTTTTCTTTCACAGCTGGTGCAGTCAGTACAGAGCAGGAGGCCAGTAACTCTTATATAAGTGGAGCTGTTGCTAAACCCGAAACACTACAGTGTAGTGTCTCCCACCCTTCCACCTCCTCTAACCTTTTAGGGGTTAGGGGAAGTTGAGAAGGTAGGTTCAATTTATTTTATTTCAGGAGCCTAACCTAGGTGGAAAAGGTTCCAGGACAGGAGGCGGCAGTGAGAGAGAGAGAGAGAGACTGGGAGTTTGAGAGAGCGAGTGTGTGAGAGAGAGAGAGAGGGAGTGTGAGAGAGAGAGATAGAGAGTGGGAGTGTGAGAGACTGAGAGAGAGAGTGGGAGTGGGAGAGAGAGAGTGAGAGTGGGAGTGGGAGATAGAGAGAGTGGGAGTGTGTGTGAGAGAGAGAGAGTGGGGGTGGGAGAGAGAGAGAGAGAGACTGGGAGTGAGAGAGAGAGAGAGAGAGAGATTGGGAGTCAGAGAGAGAGAGAGTCTGGGAATGTGAGAGAGAGAGAGAGACTGGGAGTGTGTGTGAGAGAGAGAGAGACTGGGAGTTTGTGAGAGAGAGAGAGACTGGGAGTGAGAGAGAGAGAGAGAGATTGGGAGTCAGACAGAGAGAGAGTCTGGGAATGTGAGAGAGAGAGAGAGACTGGGAGTGTGAGAGAGAGAGAGAGACTGGGAGTGGGAGTGTGAGAGAGAGAGAGAGAGAGAGAGAGGGAGACTGGGAGTGAGAGAGAGAGAGAGAGACTGGAAGTTTGAGAGAGAGAGTGTGTGTGTGAAGAGAGAGAGTGTGTGAGAGAGAGAGAGAGTGGGAGTGTGAGAGAGAGAGAGAGAGAGAGAGAGCTTGGACCTGTGGGAGAGCAGCAGCGCGACCGGCGGCACTTAAAACCGGCGGGTTCAGCAGAGGCGGGACCAAATCAACAGCAGAGCAGAGAGGCCCACAGCCCCGAGACCGGAGAAGCAGCGGACCTGCGCGGGAGCAGCCCGAGGCGGGAGAGCTTCAAGGCTTGAGAGGGAGCAGTCAGAGGCACCGACCAATCCAGGTTCCAGGAGAGAGCGAGTGCAGTCGGGAGAGCAGGAGGCGAGTAACTGGTGAGTTTAAAAGCTCACCTTTCGCGGGCTTTTTCTTTCACAGCTGGTGCAGTCAGTACAGAGCAGGAGGCCAGTAACTCTTATATAAGTGGAGCTGTTGCTAAACCCGAAACACTACAGTGTAGTGTCTCCCACCCTTCCACCTCCTCTAACCTTTTAGGGGTTAGGGGAAGTTGAGAAGGTAGGTTCAATTTATTTTATTTCAGGAGCCTAACCTAGGTGGAAAAGGTTCCAGGACAGGAGGTGGCAGTGAGAGAGAGAGAGAGAGACTGGGAGTTTGAGAGAGCGAGTGTGTGAGAGAGAGAGAGAGGGAGTGTGAGAGAGAGAGATAGAGAGTGGGAGTGTGAGAGACTGAGAGAGAGAGTGGGAGTGGGAGAGAGAGAGTGAGAGTGGGAGTGGGAGATAGAGAGAGTGGGAGTGTGTGTGAGAGAGAGAGAGTGGGGGTGGGAGAGAGAGAGAGAGAGACTGGGAGTGAGAGAGAGAGAGAGAGACTGCGAGTGAGAGATAGATAGAGAGAAACTGGGAATGTAAGGGAGAGAGATACTGGGAGTATGTGAGAGAGAGAGAGACTGGGAGTGAGAGAGAGAGAGACTGGGAGTGTGAGAGAGAGAGAGAGAGAGATTGGGAGTCAGAGAGAGAGAGAGAGAGAGACTGGGAGTGAGAGAGAGAGAGACTGGGAGTTTCAGTGAGTTTTAGAGAGTGTGTGCGAGAGAGAGAGAGTTTGTGAGAGAGAGAGAGAGTGGGAGTGTGAGAGAGAGTGGGAGTGTGAGAGTGGGAGTGTGAGAGAGAGAGAGTGAGAGTGGGAGTGTGAGAGGCAGAGAGTGGGAGTCTGTGAGAGACAGATTACGCGTGTGAGAGAGAGAGAGTGAGAGTGTGTGAGAGAGAGAGAGAGTGGGAGTGTGTGAGAGAGAGAGAGACTGGAAGTGTGTGAGAGAGAGAGAGAGAGAGTGGGAGTGTGTGAGAGAGAGAGAGAGAGACTGCGAGTGAGAGATAGATAGAGAGAAACTGGGAATGTAAGGGAGAGAGATACTGGGAGTGTGTGAGAGAGAGAGAGACTGGGAGTGAGAGAGAGAGAGACTGGGAGTGTGAGAGAGAGACTGGGAGTGTGTGTGAGAGAGAGAGAGTGGGGGTGGGAGAGAGAGAGAGACTGGGAGTGAGAGAGAGAGAGAGAGAAAGAGTGACTGGGAGTGTGTGAGAGAGAGAGAGACTGGGAGTGTGTGTGAGAGAGAGAGAGTGGGAGTGTGTGAGAGAGAGAGAGACTGGGAGTGAGAGAGAGAGAGAGAGAAAGAGTGACTGGGAGTGTGTGAGAGAGAGAGAGACTGGGAGTGTGTGAGAGGGAGCGAGACTGGGAGTGAGAGAGAGAGAGAGGCTGGGAGTGAGAGAGAGAGAGACTGGGAGTGTGTGTGAGAGAGAGAGAGTGGGGGTGGGAGAGAGAGAGAGAGAGACTGGGAGTGTGAGAGAGAGAGAGAGAGAGAGAGACTGCGAGTGAGAGATAGATAGAGAGAAACTGGGAATGTAAGGGAGAGAGATACTGGGAGTGTGTGAGAGAGAGAGACTGGGAGTGTGAGAGGGAGAGAGTGGCAGTCTGTGAGAACAGAGTAGGCGTGTGAGAGAGAGAGTGAGAGTGTGTGAGAGAGAGAGAGAGACTGGGAGTGTGAGAGAGAGAGAGAGTGGAAGTGTGTGAGAGAGAGAGAGAGAGTGGGAGTGTGTGAGAGAGAGAGAGAGTGGGAGTGTGTGTGTGTGAGAGAGAGAGAGAGAGGTAGAGAGAGTGGAAGTGTGTGAGAGAGAGAGAGACTGGGAGTGTGTGAGAGGGAGCGAGAATGGGAGTGAGAGAGAGAGAGAGAGACTGGGAGTGAGAGAGAGAAAGAGACTGGGAGTGTGTGTGAGAGAGAGAGAGACTGGGAGTTTGTGAGAGAGAGAGAGACTGGGAGTGTGAGAGAGAGAGCCTGGGAGTGTGAGAGAGAGAGAGAGTGGAAGTGTGTGAGAGAGAGAGAGAGAGAGAGTGGGAGTGTGTGAGAGAGAGAGGGAGAGAGAGTGGGAGTGTGTGTGTGAGAGAGAGAGAGAGAGAGAGTGGGAGTGTGTGAGAGAGAGAGAGACTGGGAGTGTGAGAGAGAGAGACTGGGAGTGTGAGAGAGAGAGAGAGTGGAAGTGTGTGAGAGAGAGAGAGAGAGAGTGGGAGTGTGTGAGAGAGAGAGAGAGAGAGTGGGAGTGTGTGTGTGTGAGAGAGAGAGAGAGAGAGTGGGAGTGTGTGTGTGAGAGAGAGAGAGACTGGGAGTGAGAGAGAGAGAGAGAGAGAAAGAGTGACTGGGAGTGTGTGAGAGAGAGAGAGACTGGGAGTGTGTGAGAGGGAGCGAGACTGGGAGTGAGAGAGAGAGAGAGAGACTGGGAGTGAGAGAGAGATAGAGAGAGAGAAACTGGGAATGTAAGAGAGAAAGAGACTGGGAGTGTGTGTGAGAGAGAGAGAGACTGGGAGTTTGTGAGAGAGAGAGAGACTGGGAGTGTGAGAGAGAGAGACTGGGAGTGTGAGAGAGAGAGAGAGTGGAAGTGTGTGAGAGAGAGAGAGAGAGAGAGTGGGAGTGAGTGAGAGAGAGAGAGAGAGAGAGAGTGGGAGTGTGTGTGTGAGAGAGAGAGAGAGAGAGAGTGGGAGTGTGTGAGAGAGAGAGAGACTGGGAGTGAGAGAGAGAGAGAGAGAGAGAAAGAGTGACTGGGAGTGTGTGAGAGAGAGAGAGACTGGGAGTGTGTGAGAGGGAGCGAGACTGGGAGTGAGAGAGAGAGAGAGAGGCTGGGAGTGAGAGAGAGACTGGGAGTGTGAGAGAGAGAGAGAGAGACTGCGAGTGAGAGATAGATAGAGAGAAACTGGGAATGTAAGGGAGAGAGATACTGGGAGTGTGTGAGAGAGAGAGACTGGGAGTGTGAGAGGGAGAGAGTGGGAGTCTGTGAGAACAGAGTAGGCGTGTGAGAGAGAGAGAGTGAGAGTGTGTGAGAGAGAGAGAGAGACTGGGAGTGTGAGAGAGAGAGAGAGTGGAAGTGTGTGAGAGAGAGAGAGAGAGAGTGGGAGTGTGTGAGAGAGAGAGAGAGTGGGAGTGTGTGTGTGTGAGAGAGAGAGAGAGAGGTAGAGAGAGTGGGAGTGTGTGAGAGAGAGAGAGACTGGGAGTGTGTGAGAGAGAGAGAGAGAGAGAGTGGGAGTGTGTGTGTGAGAGAGAGAGAGACTGGGAGTGAGAGAGAGATAGAGAGAGAGAAACTGGGAATGTAAGAGAGAAAGAGACTGGGAGTGTGTGTGAGAGAGAGAGAGACTGGGAGTTTGTGAGAGAGAGAGAGACTGGGAGTGTGAGAGAGAGAGACTGGGAGTGTGAGAGAGAGAGAGAGTGGAAGTGTGTGAGAGAGAGAGAGAGAGAGAGTGGGAGTGTGTGAGAGAGAGAGAGAGAGTCTATGACCTTATTAAATCAATGTATCTGAAAAACAAATGCGGGGTCAAAATTGGAGACAAACGCACCGATTTCTTCACCCAGAGAAGAGGCGTCCGGCAGGGCTGCAATTTGAGCCCGACCCTGTTCAACATATACATAAATGAATTAGCAGACATGCTGGAGCAAAGCGAGTCACCAGGTCTCCGTCTCCTGGATGGAGAAGTGAAGTCCCTGTTCTATGCGGACGACCTGGTTCTGCTGTCTCCCACAGAACAGGGATTACAGCAACAACTAGACCTACTCGACAAATACTGCCAAAATTGGGCTCTAACAGTAAATCTAAAGAAAACCAACATCATGATTTTTCAGAAAAGACCCAGATGTCAGGAAAACAAATACCAGTTTACCCTCAGTGATACCACTATAGGACACACTATGAGCTACACCTACCTTGGTCTAACTATTACAGCATCAGGGAGCTTCAGCATAGCAGTGAATGCACTAAAAGAAAAAGCCCGAAGAGCCCTATATGCAATAAAAAGAAAACTCTACAACATCCAAATCCCAATCAAAATCTGGCTCAAAATTTTTGACAGCATAATCCTGCCCATTGCACTGTACGGTAGTGAAGTATGGGGCCCGCTAAATCACCAAAGCTACACTAAATGGGAAAAACACACAATAGAAGCCCTACATGCAGAATTCTGCCGAAGCATCCTTCGCACCCAAAGAAAAACGCCAACAAATGCATGCAGAGCCGAACTAGGCAGATACCCACTGATAATAAACATCCAAAAACGAGCACTAAACTTCCTAAATCACCTCAAATCTAGCTCCCCAGACACCCTTCATTTCAAAGCCTTTCAGACCCAAGAGCTAAACCCAGAAAAGAGTCCCCTGAGTCAGCTGCTACTGAAACTAAGTACTCAGCCGGACCCTGACCAGCCCCAGACCAACACAGCCGTCCAAACACCAATCCGAGTGAACCAAATCATTAAAAAATGCAAAGAAGCCTACCTGGAACATTGGAACAAAATAACCGAAAGCCAAAGCAGATTAGAATGTTACCGGGCCCTAAAAAGAGAATATAAACTGGCAGACTACCTCACGACCATCAGAGACACAAAACAGAGACAGACCCTCACCAGGTACAGACTAAGCGACCACCAACTGGAAATTGAAAAAGGCAGATACAAGAAATCCTGGCAGCCTAGAGAGAATAGAATATGCGATCAATGTCTGGCTGGCGAGGTCGAAACAGAAATGCATTTCCTCCTAAAATGCGAAAAATTCAACACATCAAGAAACATATTATTCAACAAGCTAAGCCAAACAACCCCAGATTTCAAGGAATTGGATGATCTGTCAAAATTGAGATTAGTCCTAGGAGAAGGAGACAGACCATACCTTGGGGCTAAATATGTAACAACATGTCACAACCTGAGGACTGTATAAAAGTAAGACTGTTTAAAATTAATATTGAACGTACCAAATGAAGTAGAAAGACTGTTTAAAATTAATATTGTTTAAAAGTAATATTGTATATACCCAACAAATGTCAAATCGATTGACACCTACAGAATGTTGGAAAACTGTACCTTTTTGCTATGTAAGCTTTGGCAATATGGTTCTCTGTAAACTTTCATGCCAATAAAGCATTTGAACTGAACTGAACTGAACTGAACTGAGTGTGAGTGTGAGAGAGAGAGAGAGAGAGAGAGAGAGGGAGACTGGGAGTGAGAGAGAGAGAGAGAGACTGGGAGTTTGAGAGAGAGAGTGTGTGTGTGAAGAGAGAGAGTGTGTGAGAGAGAGAGAGAGTGGGAGTGTGAGAGAGAGAGAGAGAGAGACAGCTTGGACCTGTGGGAGAGCAGCAGCGCGACCGGCGGCACGTAAAACCGGCGGGTTCAGCAGAGGCGAGGTCAGAGAGCTTGGACCTGTGGGAGAGCAGCAGCGCGACCGGCGGCACGTAAAACCGGCGGGTTCAGCAGAGGCGGGACCAAATCAGCAGCAGAGCAGAGAGGCCCACAGCCCCGAGACCGGAGAAGCAGCGGACCTGCGCGGGAGCAGCCCGAGGCGGGAGAGCTTCAAGGCTTGAGAGGGAGCAGTCAGAGGCACCGACCAATCCAGGTTCCAGGAGAGAGCTAGTGCAGTCGGGAGAGCAGGAGGCGAGTAACTGGTGAGTTTAAAAGCTCACCTTTCGCGCGCTTTTTCTTTCACAGCTGGTGCAGTCAGGAGAGCAGGAGGCCAGTAACTCTTATATAAGTGGAGCTGTTGCTAAACCCGAAACACTACAGTGTAGTGTCTCCCACCCTTCCACCTCCTCTAACCTTTTAGGGGTTAGGGGAAGTTGAAAAGGTCGGTTCAATTAATGTTATTTCAGGAGCCTAACCTAGGTGGAAAAGGTTCCAGGACAGGAGGCAGCAGTGAGAGAGAGAGAGAGAGACTGGGAGTTTGTGAGAGAGAGAGAGAGAGACTGGGAGTGTGAGAGAGAGAGACTGGGAGTGTGAGAGAGAGAGAGAGTGGAAGTGTGTGAGAGAGAGAGAGAGAGAGAGTGGGAGTGTGTGAGAGAGAGAGAGAGAGAGAGTGGGAGTGTGTGTGTGAGAGAGAGAGAGAGAGAGTGGGAGTGTGTGAGAGAGAGAGAGAGACTGGGAGTGAGAGAGAGAGAGAGAGAGAAAGAGTGACGGGGAGTGGGTGAGAGAGAGAAAGACTGTGAGTGTGTGAGAGGGAGCGAGACTGGGAGTGAGAGAGAGATAGAGAGAGAGAAACTGCGAATGTAAGAGAGAAAGAGATTGGGAGTGTGTGAGAGAGAGAGAGACTGGGAGTGAAAGAGAGAGAGAGAGAGATTGGGAGTCAGAGAGAGAGAGAGTCTGGGAATGTGAGAGAGAGAGAGAGACTGGGAGTGTGAGAGAGAGAGAGACTGGGAGTGGGAGTGTGAGAGAGAGAGAGAGAGAGAGAGGGAGACTGGGAGTGAGAGAGAGAGAGAGAGACTGGGAGTTTGAGAGAGAGAGTGTGTGTGTGAAGAGAGAGAGTGTGTGAGAGAGAGAGAGAGTGGAAGTGTGTGAGAGTGATATCACTATAGGACACACTATGAGCTACACCTACCTTGGTCTAACTATTACAGCATCAGGGAGCTTCAGCATAGCAGTGAATGCACTAAAAGTAAAAGCCCGAAGAGCCCTATATGCAATAAAAAGAAAATTCTACAACATCCAAATCCCAATCAAAATCTGGCTCAAAATATTTGACAGCATAATCCTGCCCATTGCACTGTACGGTAGTGAAGTATGGGGCCCGCTAAATCACCAAAGCTACACTAAATGGGAAAAACATACAATAGAAGCCCAACATGCAGAATTCTGCCGAAGCATCCTTCGCACCCAAAGAAAAACGCCAACAAATGCATGCAGAGCCGAACTAGGCAGATACCCACTGATAATAAACATCCAAAAACGAGCACTAAACTTCCTAAATCACCTCAAATCTAGCTCCCCAGACACCCTTCATTTCAAAGCCTTTCAGACCCAAGAGCTAAACCCAGAAAAGAGTCCCCTGAGTCAGCTGCTACGGAAACTAAGTACTCAGCCGGACCCTGACCAGCCCCAGACCAACACAGCCGTCCAAACACCAATCCGAGTGAACCAAATCATTAAAAAATGCAAAGAAACCTACCTGGAACATTGGAACAAAATAACCGAAAGCCAAAGCAGATTAGAATGTTACCGGGCCCTAAAAAGAGAATATAAACTGGCAGACTACCTCACGACCATCAGAGACACAAAACAGAGACAGACCCTCACCAGGTACAGACTAAGCGACCACCAACTGGAAATTGAAAAAGGCAGATACAAGAAATCCTGGCAGCCTAGAGAGAATAGAATATGCGATCAATGTCTGGCTGGCGAGGTTGAAACAGAAATGCATTTCCTCCTAAAATGCGAAAAATTCAACACATCAAGAAACATATTATTCAACAAGCTAAGCCAAACAACCCCAGATTTCAAGGAATTGGATGATCTGTCAAAATTGAGATTAGTCCTAGGAGAAGGAGACAGACCATACCTTGGGGCCAAATATGTAACAACATGTCACAACCTGAGGACTGTTTAAAATTAAGACTGTTTAAAATTAATATTGAACGTACCAAATGAAGTACAAAGACTGTTTAAAATTAATATTGTTTAAAAGTAATATTGTATGTACCCAACAAATGTCAAATCGATTGACACCTACAGAATGTTGGAAAACTGTACCTTTTTGCTATGTAAGCTTTGGCAATATGGTTCTCTGTAAACTTTCATGCCAATAAAGCATTTTAATTGGAATTGGAATTGGAATTGGAAATTGGAGAGAGAGAGAAAGAGTGACTGGGAGTGTGTGAGAGAGAGAGAGACTGGGAGTGTGTGAGAGGGAGCGAGACTGGGAGTGAGAGAGAGAGAGAGGCTGGGAGTGAGAGAGAGAGAGACTGGGAGTGTGTGTGAGAGAGAGAGAGTGGGGGTGGGAGAGAGAGAGAGAGAGACTGGGAGTGTGAGAGAGAGAGAGAGAGATTGGGAGTCAGAGAGAGAGAGAGTCTGGGAATGTGAGAGAGAGAGAGAGACTGGGAGTGTGAGAGAGAGAGAGAGACTGGGAGTGGGAGTGTGAGAGAGAGAGAGAGAGAGAGAGAGGGAGACTGGGAGTGAGAGAGAGAGAGAGAGACTGGGAGTTTGAGAGAGAGAGTGTGTGTGTGTGAAGAGAGAGAGTGTGTGAGAGAGAGAGAGAGAGTGGGAGTGTGAGAGAGAGAGAGAGAGAGAGACAGCTTGGACCTGTGGGAGAGCAGCAGCGCGACCGTCGGCACTTAAAACCGGCGGGTTCAGCAGAGGCGGGACCAAATCAACAGCAGAGCAGAGAGGCCCACAGCCCCGAGACCGGAGAAGCAGCGGACCAGCGCGGGAGCAGCCCGAGGCGGGAGAGCTTAAAGGCTTGAGAGGGAGCAGTCAGAGGCACCGACCAATCCAGGTTCCAGGAGAGAGCTAGTGCAGTCGGGAGAGCAGGAGGCCAGTAACTGGTGAGTTTAAAAGCTCACCTTTCGCGGGCTTTTTCTTTCACAGCTGGTGCAGTCAGGAGAGCAGGAGGCCAGTAACTCTTATATAAGTGGAGTTTGAGAGAGTGAGTGTGTGAGAGAGAGAGAGAGAGCGTGTGTGAGAGAGAGAGAGAGGGAGTGTGAGAGAGAGAGAGAGAGTGGGAGTGTGAGAGACTGAGAGAGAGATTGGGAGTGTGAGAGAGAGAGTGAGAGTGGGAGTGGGAGATAGAGAGAGTGGGAGTGTGTGAGAGAGAGACTGGGAGTGTGAGAGAGAGAGAGAGACTGGGAGTGGGAGTGTGAGAGAGAGAGAGAGAGAGAGACTGGGAGTGTGTGAGAGAGAGAGAGAGAGAGTGGGAGTGTGTGAGAGAGAGAGAGAGAGACTGGGAGTTTGTGAGAGAGAGAGAGACTGGGAGTGTGAGAGAGAGAGACTGGGAGTGTGAGAGAGAGAGAGTGGAAGTGTGTGAGAGAGAGAGAGAGAGAGAGTGGGAGTGTGTGAGAGAGAGAGAGAGAGAGAGTGGGAGTGTGTGTGTGTGAGAGAGAGAGAGAGAGGGAGAGAGTGGGAGTGTGTGAGAGAGAGAGAGACTGGGAGTGAGAGAGAGAGAGAGAGAGAAAGAGTGACTGGGAATGTAAGAGAGAAAGAGACTGGGAGTGTGTGAGAGAGAGAGACTGGGAGTGAAAGAGAGAGAGAGAGAGATTGGGAGTCAGAGAGAGAGAGAGTCTGGGAATGTGAGAGAGAGAGAGAGACTGGGAGTGTGAGAGAGAGAGAGAGACTGGGAGTGGGAGTGTGAGAGAGAGAGAGAGAGAGAGAGAGAGAGAGAGAGAGGGAGACTGGGAGTGAGAGAGAGAGAGAGAGACTGGGAGTTTGAGAGAGAGAGTGTGTGTGTGAAGAGAGAGAGTATGTGAGAGAGAGAGAGAGACTGGGAGTGTGTGAGAGAGAGAGAGACTGGGAGTGAAAGAGAGAGAGAGATTGGGAGTCAGAGAGAGAGAGAGAGAAACAAATACCAGTTTACCCTCAGTGATACCACTATAGGACACACTATGAGCTACACCTACCTTGGTCTAACTATTACAGCATCAGGGAGCTTCAGCATAGCAGTGAATGCACTAAAAGAAAAAGCCCGAACAGCCCTATATGCAATAAAAAGAAAATTCTACAACATCCAAATCCCAATCAAAATCTGGCTCAAAATTTTTGACAGCATAATCCTGCCCATTGCACTGTACGGTAGTGAAGTATGGGGCCCGCTAAATCACCAAAGCTACAGTAAATGGGAAAAACACACAATAGAAGCCCTACATGCAGAATTCTGCCGAAGCATCCTTCGCACCCAAAGAAAAACGCCAACAAATGCATGCAGAGCCGAACTAGGCAGATACCCACTGATAATAAACATCCAAAAACGAGCACTAAACTTCCTAAATCACCTCAAATCTAGCTCCCCAGACACCCTTCATTTCAAAGCCTTTCAGACACAAGAGCTAAACACAGAAAAGAGTCCCCTGAGTCAGCTGCTACTGAAACTAAGTACTCAGCCGGACCCTGACCAGCCCCAGACCAACACAGCCGTCCAAACACCAATCCGAGTGAACCAAATCATTAAAAAATGCAAAGAAACCTACCTGGAACATTGGAACAAAATAACCGAAAGCCAAAGCAGATTAGAATGTTACCGGGCCCTAAAAAGAGAATATAAACTGGCTGACTACCTCACGACCATCAGAGACACAAAACAGAGACAGACCCTCACCAGGTACAGACTAAGCGACCACCAACTGGAAATTGAAAAAGGCAGATACAAGAAATCCTGGCAGCCTAGAGAGAATAGAATATGCGATCAATGTCTGGCTGGCGAGGTTGAAACAGAAATGCATTTCCTCCTAAAATGCGAAACATTCAACACATCAAGAAACATATTATTCAACAAGCTAAGCCAAACAACCCCAGATTTCAAGGAATTGGATGATCTGTCAAAATTGAGATTAGTCCTAGGAGAAGGAGACAGACCATACCTTGGGGCTAAATATGTAACAACATGTCACAACCTGAGGACTGTTTAAAAGTAAGACTGTTTAAAATTAATATTGAACGAACCAAATGAAGTAGAAAGACTGTTTAAAATTAATATTGTTTAAAAGTAATATTGTATATACCCAACAAATGTCAAATCGATTGATACCTACAGAATGTTGGAAAACTGTACCTTTTTGCTATGTAAGCTTTGGCAATATGGTTCTCTGTAAACTTTCATGCCAATAAAGCATTTGAACTGAACTGAACTGAACTGAACTGAACTGAGAGAAAGAGTGACTGGGAGTGTGTGAGAGAGAGAGACTCTGGGAGTGTGTGAGAGGGAGCGAGACTGGGAGTGAGAGAGAGAGAGAGAGACTGGGAGTGAGAGAGAGAGAGACTGGGAGTGTGAGAGAGAGAGAGAAAGAGATTGGGAGTCAGAGAGAGAGAGAGAGAGAGATAGACTGGGAGTGAGAGAGAGAGAGAGACTGGGAGTTTGAGTGAGTTTTAGAGAGTGTGTGCGAGAGAGAGAGAGTTTGTGAGAGAGAGAGAGTGGGAGTGTGAGAGAGAGAGAGAGTGGGAGTGTGAGAGTGGGAGTGTGAGAGAGAGAGAGTGAGAGTGGGAGTGTGAGAGGCAGAGAGTGGGAGTCTGTGAGAGAAAGAGTAGGCGTGTGAGAGAGAGAGAGTGAGAGTGTGTGAGAGAGAGAGAGAGAGTGGGAGTGTGTGTGAGAGAGAGAGACTGGGAGTGTGTGAGAGAGAGAGAGAGAGTGGGAGTGTGTGAGAGAGAGAGAGAGAGACTGGGAGGGTGTGTGAGAGAGAGAGAGACTGGGAGTGTGTGAGAGAGAGAGAGACTGGGAGTGTGAGAGAGAGAGACTGGGAGTCTGAGAGAGAGAGAGAGTGGAAGTGTGTGAGAGAGAGAGAGAGAGAGAGTGGGAGTGTGTGTGTGAGAGAGAGAGAGAGAGAGAGTGGGAGTGTGTGAGAGAGAGAGAGACTGGGAGTGAGAGAGAGATAGAGAGAGAGAAACTGGGAATGTAAGAGAGAAAGAGACTGGGAGTGTGTGAGAGAGAGAGAGACTGGGAGTGAAAGAGAGAGAGAGAGAGAGATTGGGAGTCAGAGAGAGAGAGAGTCTGGGAATGTGAGAGAGAGAGAGAAAGAGATTGGGAGTCAGAGAGAGAGAGAGAGAGAGTGGGAGTGTGAGAGAGAGAGAGAGAGAGACAGCTTGGACCTGTGGGAGAGCAGCAGCGCGACCGGCGGCACTTAAAACCGGCGGGTTCAGCAGAGGCGGGACCAAATCAACAGCAGAGCAGAGAGGCCCACAGCCCCGAGACCGGAGAAGCAGCGGACCTGCGCGGGAGCAGCCCGAGGCGGGAGAGCTTAAAGGCTTGAGAGGGAGCAGTCAGAGGCACCGACCAATCCAGGTTCCAGGAGAGAGCTAGTGCAGTCGGGAGAGCAGGAGGCCAGTAACTGGTGAGTTTAAAAGCTCAGCTTTCGCGGGCTTTTTCTCTCACAGCTGGTGCAGTCAGGAGAGCAGGAGGCCAGTCACTCGTATATAAGTGGAGCTGTCGCTAAACCCGAAACACTACAGTGTAGTGTCTCCCACCCTTCCACCTCCTCTAACCTTTTAGGGGTTAGGGGAAGTTGGAAAGGTAGGTTCAATTTATTTTATTTCAGGAGCCTAACCTAGGTGGAAAAGGTTCCAGGACAGGAGGCGGCAGTGAGAGAGAGAGAGAGAGACTGGGAGTTTGAGAGAGAGCGAGTGTGTGAGAGAGAGAGAGCGTGTGTGAGAGAGAGAGAGAGGGAGTGTGAGAGAGAGAGAGAGAGAGAGTGGGAGTGTGAGAGACTGAGAGAGAGAGTGGGAGTGTGAGAGAGAGAGTGGGAGTGGGAGATAGAGAGAGTGGGAGTGTGTGAGAGAGAGAGAGTGGGAGTGTGAGAGAGAAAGAGCGAGAGTGTGTGAGAGAGAGAGAGAGTGGGAGTGTGTGTGTGAGAGAGAGAGAGTGACTGGGAGTGTGTGAGAGAGAGAGAGACTGGGATTTTGTGAGAGAGAGAGAGAGACTGGGAGTGTGAGAGAGAGAGAGAGACTGGGAGTGTGTGAGAGAGAGAGAGACTGGGAGTGAAAGAGAGAGAGAGAGAGATTGGGATTCAGAGAGAGAGAGAGTCTGGGAATGTGAGAGAGAGAGAGAGACTGGGAGTGTGAGAGAGAGAGAGAGACTGGGAGTGGGAGTGTGAGAGAGAGAGAGAGAGAGAGAGAGAGAGAGAGAGAGGGAGACTGCGAGTGAGAGAGAGAGAGAGAGACTGGGAGTTTGAGAGAGAGAGTGTGTGTGTGAAGAGAGAGAGTGTGTGAGGGAGAGAGAGAGTGGGAGTGTGAGAGAGAGAGAGAGAGACAGCTTGGACCTGTGGGAGAGCAGCAGCGCGACCGGCGGCACTTAAAACCGGCGGGTTCAGCAGAGGCGGGACCAAATCAGCAGCAGAGCAGAGAGGCCCACAGCCCCGAGACCGGAGAAGCAGCGGACCTGCGCGGGAGCAGCCCGAGGCGGGAGAGCTTAAAGGCTTGAGAGGGAGCAGTCAGAGGCACCGACCAATCCAGGTTCCAGGAGAGAGCTAGTGCAGTCAGGAGAGCAGGAGGCCAGTAACTCTTATATAAGTGGAGCTGTTGCTAAACCCGAAACACTACAGTGTAGTGTCTCCCACCCTTCCACCTCCTCTAACCTTTTAGGGGTTAGGGGAAGTTGGAAAGGTAGGTTCAATTTATTTTATTTCAGGAGCCTAACCTAGGTGGAAAAGGTTCCAGGACAGGAGGCGGCAGTGAGAGAGAGAGAGAGAGACTGGGAGTTTGAGAGAGAGCGAGTGTGTGAGAGAGAGAGAGCGTGTGTGAGAGAGAGAGAGAGGGAGTGTGAGAGAGAGAGAGAGAGAGAGTGGGAGTGTGAGCGACTGAGAGAGAGAGTGGGAGTGTGAGAGAGAGAGTGGGAGTGGGAGATAGAGAGAGTGGGAGTGTGTGAGAGAGAGAGAGTGGGAGTGTGAGAGAGAAAGAGCGAGAGTGTGTGAGAGAGAGAGAGAGAGTGGGAGTGTGTGTGAGAGAGAGACAGAGAGCGGGAGAGTGTGAGAGAGAGAGAGACTGGGAGTGTGTGTGAGAGAGAGAGAGAGAGTTGGAGTGTGTGTGTGAGAGAGAGAGAGTGACTGGGAGTGTGTGAGAGAGAGAGAGACTGGGATTTTGTGAGAGAGAGAGAGAGACTGGGAGTGTGAGAGAGAGAGAGAGACTGGGAGTGAGAGAGAGATAGAGAGAGA
>NW_028225184.1:22853743-22856243 GCF_052327205.1 Somniosus microcephalus
GAGAGAGACTGGGAGTTTGAGAGAGAGCGAGTGTGTGAGAGAGAGAGAGCGTGTGTGAGAGAGAGAGAGCGTGTGTGAGAGATAGAGAGAGAGAGAGTGGGAGTGTGTGTGTGAGAGAAAGAGAGAGTTGGAGTGTGTGTGTGAGAGAGAGAGAGAGACTGGGATTTTGTGAGAGAGAGAGAGAGACTGGGAGTGTGAGAGAGAGAGAGAGACTGGGAGTGAGAGAGAGAGAGACTGGGAGTGTGAGAGAGAGAGAGAGTGGAAGTGTGTGAGAGAGAGAGAGAGAGAGAGTGGGAGTGTGTGTGTGAGAGAGAGAGAGAGAGAGAGAGTGGGAGTGTGTGAGAGAGAGAGAGACTGGGAGTGAGAGAGAGAGAGAGAGAGAGAAAGAGTGACTGGGAGTGTGTGAGAGAGAGAGAGACTGGGAGTGTGTGAGAGGGAGCGAGACTGGGAGTGAGAGAGAGAGAGAGAGACTGGGAGTGAGAGAGAGACAGAGAGAGAGACACTGGGAATGTAAGAGAGAAAGAGACTGGGAGTGTGTGAGAGAGAGAGAGACTGGGAGTGAAAGAGAGAGAGAGAGAGATTGGGAGTCAGAGAGAGAGAGAGAGTCTGGGAATGTGAGAGAGAGAGAGAGACTGGGAGTGAGAGAGAGAGAGAGACTGGGAGAGGGAGTGTGAGAGAGAGAGAGAGAGAGAGAGAGAGGGAGACTGGGAGTGAGAGAGAGAGAGAGAGACTGGGAGTTTGAGAGAGAGAGTGTGTGTGTGAAGAGAGAGAGTGTGTGTGAGAGAGAGAGAGAGTGGGAGTGTGAGAGAGAGAGAGAGAGAGACAGCTTGGAGCTGTGGGAGAGCAGCAGCGCGACCGGCGGCACTTCAAACCGGCGGGTTCAGCAGAGGCGGGACCAAATCAACAGCAGAGCAGAGAGGCCCACAGCCCCGAGACCGGAGAAGCAGCGGACCTGCGCGGGAGCAGCCCGAGGCGGGAGAGCTTCAAGGCTTGAGAGGGAGCAGTCAGAGGCACCGACCAATCCAGGTTCCAGGAGAGAGCTAGTGCAGTCGGGAGAGCAGGAGGCGAGTAACTGGTGAGTTTAAAAGCTCACCTTTCGCGGGCTTTTTCTCTCACAGCTGGTGCAGTCAGGAGAGCAGGAGGCCAGTAACTCGTATATAAGTGGAGCTGTTGCTAAACCCGAAACACTACAGTGTAGTGTCTCCCACCCTTCCACCTCCTCTAACCTTTTAGGGGTTAGGGGAAGTTGAAAAGGTAGGTTCAATTTATTTTGTTTCAGGAGCCTAACCTTGGTGGAAAAGGTTCCAGGACAGGAGGCGGCAGTGAGAGAGAGAGAGAGAGACTGGGAGTTTGAGAGAGAGCGAGTGTGTGAGAGAGAGAGAGCGTGTGTGAGAGAGAGAGAGCGTGTGTGAGAGATAGAGAGAGAGAGAGTGGGAGTGTGTGTGTGAGAGAAAGAGAGAGTTGGAGTGTGTGTGTGAGAGAGAGAGAGAGACTGGGATTTTGTGAGAGAGAGAGAGAGACTGGGAGTGTGAGAGAGAGAGAGAGACTGGGAGTGAGAGAGAGAGAGACTGGGAGTGTGAGAGAGAGAGAGAGTGGAAGTGTGTGAGAGAGAGAGAGAGAGAGAGTGGGAGTGTGTGTGTGAGAGAGAGAGAGAGAGAGAGAGTGGGAGTGTGTGAGAGAGAGAGAGACTGGGAGTGAGAGAGAGAGAGAGAGAGAGAAAGAGTGACTGGGAGTGTGTGAGAGAGAGAGAGACTGGGAGTGTGTGAGAGGGAGCGAGACTGGGAGTGAGAGAGAGAGAGAGAGACTGGGAGTGAGAGAGAGACAGAGAGAGAGACACTGGGAATGTAAGAGAGAAAGAGACTGGGAGTGTGTGAGAGAGAGAGAGACTGGGAGTGAAAGAGAGAGAGAGAGAGATTGGGAGTCAGAGAGAGAGAGAGAGTCTGGGAATGTGAGAGAGAGAGAGAGACTGGGAGTGAGAGAGAGAGAGAGACTGGGAGAGGGAGTGTGAGAGAGAGAGAGAGAGAGAGAGAGAGGGAGACTGGGAGTGAGAGAGAGAGAGAGAGACTGGGAGTTTGAGAGAGAGAGTGTGTGTGTGAAGAGAGAGAGTGTGTGTGAGAGAGAGAGAGAGTGGGAGTGTGAGAGAGAGAGAGACTGGGAGTGTGTGAGAGAGAGAGAGACTGGGAGTGAAAGAGAGAGAGAGAGAGATTGGGAGTCAGAGAGAGAGAGAGTCTGGGAATGTGAGAGAGAGAGAGAGACTGGGAGTGTGAGAGAGAGAGAGAGACTGGGAGTGGGAGTGTGAGAGAGAGAGAGAGAGAGAGAGAGAGAGGGAGACTGCGAGTGAGAGAGAGAGAGAGAGACTGGGAGTTTGAGAGAGAGAGTGTGTGTGTGAAGAGAGAGAGTGTGTGAGGGAGAGAGAGAGTGGGAGTGTGAGAGAGAGAGAGAGAGACAGCTTGGACCTGTGGGAGAGCAGCAGCGCGACCGGCGGCACTTAAAACCGGCG